>NW_026894243.1:0-163128 GCF_032452875.1 Bos javanicus | reverse complement strand
CGAGTGACTGCAGGGCCAATAGACTTCTCATCTAGGCTTGTGTCCAGAAGCCAGTGTTCCTCTCCAGGGGCGACAGGGATCTCGGGGGTTGCATTCCAGACACTCCGGGAGACAGGCATCCATCTCGAGTGGAAGCAAAGAACCCCGCTCTGCTCTCGAGTCGCGACGGGTATCTCTGGAGCTCACTGGGTGGACTAAAGGGAGTCAAGCCTCCTGAGGCTTTTGGAGAGAGGTCTCGAGATTGGTCTCTAGGCCATGCAGGAGACGAAGGCCCATCTCGCGATGACGGGGGAGTCTTGGGGTTGTTCTCGAGCGGCGGCCCCAGTGTGCGCTTTCTCACGAGGTACGACGGCGAGGTCAGTGAGCCTCGGGGCGCCAGGAAGTCGGGTCTCCATGCGAGTGGCGAGGGCGAGCGCGTCATTGCTCTCGAGCCATGGCGTGCCGGGACCAGCCCCGGCTGATCCAGGGTATTCGAAGGAGAGACGGCGTAGGCGAAGATCAGGAAACCACTGCTTAATTAAATGTTAATTAAGGATATAAAGAGTAATAGAATGAGGATAGCTCAGTGAGGAAATTCAGTGAGAAAAGAGGCTGAATAATTCAGCCAGAAGGTAAGAGAAAGAACGACATGGTGAGACTCAAGTTTCGGTGAACAAGGCCCGCGACTTTATTTTTCAAAGTAGTTTTTATACCTTAAGTTATGCATAGAGGATAATGGGGAAGGGGTAGAGTCTTGCAGCAAACCAGGCTTTCTTCCTGCAAACTTATCATATGCAAAAGCTTAGGTGATTTGTATCATCTTCTGGCCCGGAGGCCTGTTAACATTTTAAGACCTTTTCTTCAGAAAACTTATTTTTCTCTAAAGGTGGTTGGTCAGGAGCCACCCTCCAAAAAAGCATTAGATAAAGTTGCATTCCTACAGAGCAAAGGTGTGGTGGGCTATAACAAGAAAAAGAATTAACTCAAGGGTCCCAGGTTACAAACATTAAAGCTACTACTTACACCAATTATATTAATCAATACACTGCCAGGGACACAGCAGGTAAGGGATATGGAAACTTAGCAGCAAACAATGGCCCAACAAGTGAAAAACCATTCACCAATACAATTTCTAATCAATCTTGTAACTACTCAAAAGAATTTGTGTTTAGACAGTTTAGAACATCTCCTGCCTCTCACAGTTGGGAGGCTCTGAACAATCACATGTGCGGAAAAACCTATTCAGGCAGGCTAGAGGATTTCCAAAGGAGTTTGTAGGTTAAACACTGTCACACCCAGGAATTATTAACTGGAACTGTAAGCTAACTCTTTTTCAGAGAGAGGTAGGGGGGAGAGCCCCCGTAAAGTCAGAGGTTTAGGTGCAAGCACAAGCAGAAAGTAGGCAGACTCTGGTTTTGGGGGTATATGCTCGAGAATTCCAGGGGGACTCCTGAAGCTCGATCCCGCCTTTGCGTATGCCGAGCCTCCTTCCTCATGACCTTTGTCATGGGCGGAGTTCCTCACTGGCTCCCAGCAGTGATAGAATTCCAGTGGAGCTATTCCAGATCCTGAATGATGATGCTGTGGAAAGTGCTGCACTCAATATGCAATATGCAATATGCACTCAATATGCAATATGCCGGCTCACGGCAGTAGGGGAATCTGGCCCCGAGACGTGCTGAAGAAGGTCTCTCGAGGTCTTTCTCGGGTTGAGGCAGGACACCCTGGGGTCCCTCGACTTGTGCAGGTGACCTCAGGGGCTTCTCATGGTGGCTCTGAGAAGTCAGGGGAAACTGGAGGTGGGAGGGCCTCGGCACTCCACTGGGTTTGGTGCATTGGAAGAGGGCCTCATCTCCAGTTGAGGCAGGAACCCCAGGGTTCCTCTGACTTCAGACTCCGACCGCAAGGTCCCTGCAGACTTGGGACAGGAGAGTCAGGCCCCTGGTCTTGGGCTGGAGGCATGGAACCCGCTTTCCGCTCCTCCTCGAGGTGTTCCCGGGGAGACAGGCCACTGCTCCGTGTTGACTTCATTCACAGGGTGGAGTTCGAAGAGGTGTCCGGGCATCGGGTTCTTATCAAGAGGGGACCGGAAATCGGGGTCCTTCGGAATGTGGAACCACCCACGAGGCCACGTCTGGAATGTCGTCGTGAGACCGGCCTCATCCTGAGGTGCGACCGGAAGGCCGGGAACCCCTTCCAGACAAAGCAGGGGAGCCGACCCTCCTGTCCAGATCAGGAGGGTAGAAGAGGCTCAGAGGAAGTGTTGCCAGAAAACTTCGGTGTTCCTCCCGAGGGAGACCGGGATGTCGGGGCACTTTGTGGGTCGCGATCAAGGGTGACAAGCACCGCTTTCAACTCCACCCTAGTGGGACTTCTCCTGAGACGCTGTAGCGGCACAGGGCTACATCTTGCGATGACGGGGGAACCACGTGGTTTTTCTCGAGGTGTAGCAGGATTCTCGAATTAACGGGGAATTCAGGATGCTTCTGTGTAGGCCCAGGCGAAGTCCAATCTTCCATTCGAGTTGCGAAGGAAAGCTGGGGATTTCTCTCGAGTGACTGCAGGGCCAAGACACCTCATCTAGGCTTGTGTCCAGAAGCCAGTGTTCCTCTCCAGGGGCGACAGGGATCTCGCGTTGCATTCCAGACACACCCGGGGAGACAGGCATCCATCTCGAGTGGAAGCAAAGAACCCCGCTCTGCTCTTCGAGTCGCGACGGGTATCTCTTGGAGCTCACTGGGTGGACTCAAGGGAGTCAAGCCTCCTGAGGCTTTTGGAGAGAGGTCGCGAGATTGGTCTCTAGGCCATGCAGGAGACGAAGGCCCTCATCTCGGCGATGACGGGGGAGTCTTGGGGTTGTTCTCGAGCGGCGGCCCCAGTGTGCGCTTCTCACGAGGTACGACGGCGAGGTCAGTGAGCCCTCGTGGGGCGCCAGGAAGTCGGGTCTCCATGCGAGTGGCGAGGGCGAGCGCGTGCCATTGCTCTCGAGCCATGGTAGCGTGGGACCAGCCCCGGCTGATCCAGGGTATTCGAAGGAGAGACGGCGTAGGCGAAGATCAGGAAACCACTGCTTAATTAAATGTTAATTAAGGATATAAAGAGTAATAGAATGAGGATAGCTCAGTGAGGAAATTCAGGGAGAAAAGAGGCTGAATAATTCAGCCAGGTAAGGTAAGAGAAAGAACGACATGGTGAGACCAAGTTTCGGTGAACAAGGCCCGCACTTTATTTTTCAAAGTAGTTTTTATACCTTAAGTTATGCATAGAGGATAATGGGGGAAGGGGTAGAGTCTTGCAGCAAACCAGGCTTTCTTCCTGCAAACTTATCATATGCAAAAGCTTAGGTGATTTGCATCATCTTCTGGCCCGGAGGCCTGTTAACATTTTAAGACCTTTTCTTCAGAAAACTTATTTTTCTCTAAAGGTGGTTGGTCAGGAGCCACCCTCCAAAAAAGCATTAGATAAAGTTGCATTCCTACAGAGCAAAGGTGTGGTGGGCTATAACAAGAAAAAGAATTAACTCAAGGGTCCCAGGTTACAAACATTAAAGCTACTACTTACACCAATTATATTAATCAATACACTGCCAGGGACACAGCAGGTAAGGGATATGGAAACTTAGCAGCAAACAATGGCCCAACAAGTGAAAAACTATTCACCAATACAATTTCTAATCAATCTTGTAACTACTCAAAAGAATTTGTGTTTAGACAGTTTAGAACATCTCCTGCCTCTCACAGTTGGGAGGCTCTGAACAATCACATGTGGCCGGAAAAACCCATTCAGGCAGGCTAGAGGATTTCCAAAGGAGTTTGTAGGTTAAACACTGTCACACCCAGGAATTATTAACTGGAACTGTAAGCTAACTTTTTCAGAGAGAGGTAGGGGGAGAGCAGACTCTGGTTTTGGGGGTATATGCTCGAGAATTTCCAGGGGGACCCGGAAGCTCGATCCCGCCTTTGCGTATGCCGAGCCTCCTTCCTCATGACCTTTGTCATGGGCGGAGTTCCTCACTGGCTCCCAGCAGTGATAGAATTCCAGTGGAGCTATTCCAGATCCTGAATGATGATGCTGTGGAAAGTGCTGCACCCTCAATATGCAATATGCAATATGCACTCAATATGCACATGCCGGCTCACGGCAGTAGGGGAATCTGGCCCGAGACGTGTTGAAGAAGGTCTCTCGAGGTCTTTCTCGGGTTGAGGCAGGACACCCTGGGGTCCCTCGACTTGTGCAGGTGACCTCAGGGGCTTCTCATGGTGGCTCTGAGAAGTCAGGGAAACTGGAGGTGGGAGGGGCCTCCCGGCACTCCACTGGGTTTGGTGCATTGGAAGAGGGCCTCATCTCCAGCTGAGGCAGGAACCTCAGGGTTCCTCTGACTTCAGACTCCGACCGCAAGGTCCCTGCAGACTTGGGACAGGAGAGTCAGGCCTCGTCTTGGGTTGAGGCATGGAACTCCGCTTGCCTCCGAGGTGTTCCCGGGGAGACAGGCCACTTGTCGAGCGGCATTTGGAACCTGGGGGTCTTTTCCCGACGATGCACGGGCGAGTCACTGCCCCTTCGTGTTGACTTCATTCACAGGGTGGAGTTCGAAGAGGTGTCCGGGCATCGGGTTCTTATCAAGAGGGGACCGGGAAATCGGGGTCCTTCGGAATGTGGAACCACCCACGAGGCCACGTCTGGAATGTCGTCGTGAGACCGGCCTCATCCTGAGGTGCGACCGGGAAGGCCGGGAACCCCTTCCAGACAAAGCAGGGGAGTCGACCCTCCTGTCCAGATCAGGAGGGTAGAAGAGGCTCAGAGGAAGTGTTGCCAGAAAACCTCGGTGTTCCTCCGAGGGAGACCGGGATGTCGGGGCACTTTGTGGGTCGCATCAAGGGTGACAAGCACCGTCGAACTCCAACCTAAAGTGGGACTTCTCCTGAGACGCTGTAGCGGCACAGGGCTACATCTTGCGATGACGGGGGAACCACGTGGTTTTTCTCGAGGTGTAGCAGGATTCTCGAATTACGACGGGGAATTCAGGATGCTTCTTGTGTAGGCCCAGGGAAGTCCAATCTTCCATTCGAGTTGCGAAGGAAAGCTGGGGATTGCTCTCGAGTGACTGCAGGGCCAATAGACCTCATCTAGGCTTGTGTCCAGAAGCCAGTGTTCCTCTCCAGGGGCGACAGGGATCTCGGGGTTGCATTCCAGACACACCCGGGGAGACAGGCATCCATCTCGAGTGGAAGCAAAGAACCCCGCTCTGCTCTCGAGTCGCGACGGGTATCTCTTGGAGCTCACTGGGTGGACTAAAGGGAGCCAAGCCTCCTGAGGCTTTTGGAGAGAGGTCGCGAGATTGGTCCTAGGCCATGCAGGAGACGAAGGCCCTCATCTCGCGATGACGGGGGAGTCTTGGGGTTGTTCCGAGCGGCGGCCCCAGTGTGCGCTTTCTCACGAGGTACGACGGCGAGGTCAGTGAGCCTCGGGGCGCCAGGGAAGTCGGGTCTCCATGCGAGTGGCAGCGCGTCATTCGAGCCATGGTAGGGGGACCAGCCCCGGCTGATCCAGGGTATTCGAAGGAGAGACGGCGTAGGCGAAGATCAGGAAACCACTGCTTAATTAAATGTTAATTAAGGATATAAAGAGTAATAGAATGAGGATAGCTCAGTGAGGAAATTCAGTGAGAAAAGAGGCTGAATAATTCAGCCAGAAGGTAAGAGAAAGAACGACATGGTGAGACCAAGTTTCGGTGAACAAGGCCCGCACTTTATTTTTCAAAGTAGTTTTTATACCTTAAGTTATGCATAGAGGATAATGGGGGAAGGGGTAGAGTCTTGCAGCAAACCAGGCTTTCTTCCTGCAAACTTATCATATGCAAAAGCTTAGGTGATTTGTATCATCTTCTGGCCCGGAGGCCTGTTAACATTTTAAGACCTTTTCTTCAGAAAACTTATTTTTCTCTAAAGGTGGTTGGTCAGGAGCCACCCTCCAAAAAAGCATTAGATAAAGTTGCATTCCTACAGAGCAAAGGTGTGGTGGGCTATAACAAGAAAAAGAATTAACTCAAGGGTCCCAGGTTACAAACATTAAAGCTACTACTTACACCAATTATATTAATCAATACACTGCCAGGGACACAGCAGGTAAGGGATATGGAAACTTAGCAGCAAACAATGGCCCAACAAGTGAAAAACCATTCACCAATACAATTTCTAATCAATCTTGTAACTACTCAAAAGAATTTGTGTTTAGACAGTTTAGAACATCTCCTGCCTCTCACAGTTGGGAGGCTCTGAACAATCACATGTGGCCGGAAAAACCTATTCAGGCAGGCTAGAGGATTTCCAAAGGAGTTTGTAGGTTAAACACTGTCACACCCAGGAATTATTAACTGGAACTGTAAGCTAACTCTTTTTCAGAGAGAGGTAGTGGGGGAGAGCCCCCGTAAAGTCAGAGGTTTAGGTGCAAGCACAAGCAGAAAGTAGGCAGACTCTGGTTTTGGGGGTATATGCTCGAGAATTTCCAGGGGGACTCCTGAAGCTCGATCCCGCCTTTGCGTATGCCGAGCCTCCTTCCTCATGACCTTTGTCATGGGCGGAGTTCCTCACTGGCTCCCAGCAGTGATAGAATTCCAGTGGAGCTATTCCAGATCCTGAATGATGATGCTGTGGAAAGTGCTGCACTCAATATGCAATATGCAATATGCACTCAATATGCACTATGCCGGCTCACGGCAGTAGGGGAATCTGGCCTCGAGACGTGCTGAAGAAGGTCTCTCGAGGTCTTTCTCGGGTTGAGGCAGGACACCCTGGGGTCCCTCGACTTGTGCAGGTGACCTCAGGGGGCTTCTCATGGTGGCTCTGAGAAGTCAGGGAAACTGGAGGTGGGAGGGGCCTCTCGGCACTCCACTGGGTTTGGTGCATTGGAAGAGGGCCTCATCTCCAGCTGAGGCAGGAACCTCAGGGTTCCTCTGACTTCAGACTCCGACCGCAAGGTCCCTGCAGACTTGGGACAGGAGAGTCAGGCCTCGTCTTGGGTTGAGGCATGGAACTCCGCTTGCCTCTCGAGGTGTTCCCGGGGAGACAGGCCACTTGTCGAGCGGCATTTGGAACCTGGGGGTCTTTTCCCGACGATGCACGGGCGAGTCACTGCCCCTTCGTGTTGACTTCATTCACAGGGTGGAGTTCGAAGAGGTGTCCGGGCATCGGGTTCTTATCAAGAGGGGACCGGGAAATCGGGGTCCTTCGGAATGTGGAACCACCCACGAGGCCACGTCTGGAATGTCGTCGTGAGACCGGCCTCATCCTGAGGTGCGACCGGAAGGCCGGGAACCCCTTCCAGACAAAGCAGGGGAGTCGACCCTCCTGTCCAGATCAGGAGGGTAGAAGAGGCTCAGAGGAAGTGCTGCCAGAAAACTCGGTGTTCCTCTCGAGGGAGACCGGGATGTCGGGGCACTTTGTGGGTCGCATCAAGGGTGACAAGTACCGTCGAACTCCCTAAAGTGGGACTTCTCCTGAGACGCTGTAGCGGCACAGGGCTACATCTTGCGATGACGGGGGAACCACGTGGTTTTTCTCGAGGTGTAGCAGGATTCTCGAATTACGACGGGGAATCCAGGATGCTTCTTGTGTAGGCCCAGGGAAGTCCAATCTTCCATTCGAGCTGCGAAGGAAAGCTGGGGATTTCTCTCGAGTGACTGCAGGGCCAATAGACCTCATCTAGGCTTGTGTCCAGAAGCCAGTGTTCCTCTCCAGGGGCGACAGGGATCTCGGGGTTGCATTCCAGACACACCCGGGGAGACAGGCATCCATCTCGAGTGGAAGCAAAGAACCCCGCTCTGCTCTCGAGTCGCGACGGGTATCTCTTGGAGCTCACTGGGTGGACTAAAGGGAGTCAAGCCTCCTGAGGCTTTTGGAGAGAGGTCGCGAGATTGGTCTCTAGGCCATGCAGGAGACGAAGGCCTCTCATCTCGCGATGACGGGGGAGTCTTGGGGTTGTTCCCGAGCGGCGGCCCCAGTGTGCGCTTCTCACGAGGTACGACGGCGAGGTCAGTGAGCCTCGTGGGGCGCCAGGGAAGTCGGGTCTCCATGCGAGTGGCGAGGGCGAGCGCGCCATTGCTCTCGAGCCATGGTAGGCCGGGACCAGCCCCGGCTGATCCAGGGTATTCGAAGGAGAGACGGCGTAGGCGAAGATCAGGAAACCACTGCTTAATTAAATGTTAATTAAGGATATAAAGAGTAATAGAATGAGGATAGCTCAGTGAGGAAATTCAGTGGAGAAAAGAGGCTGAATAATTCAGCCAGAAGGTAAGAGAAAGAACGACATGGTGAGACCAAGTTTCGGTGAACAAGGCCCGCACTTTATTTTTCAAAGTAGTTTTTATACCTTAAGTTATGCATAGAGGATAATGGGGGAAGGGGTAGAGTCTTGCAGCAAACCAGGCTTTCTTCCTGCAAACTTATCATATGCAAAAGCTTAGGTGATTTGCATCATCTTCTGGCCCGGAGGCCTGTTAACATTTTAAGACCTTTCTTCAGAAACCTTATTTTTCTCTAAAGGTGGTTGGTCAGGAGCCACCCTCCAAAAAAGCATTAGATAAAGTTGCATTCCTACAGAGCAAAGGTGTGGTGGGCTATAACAAGAAAAAGAATTAACTCAAGGGTCCCAGGTTACAAACATTAAAGCTACTACTTACACCAATTATATTAATCAATACACTGCCAGGGACACAGCAGGTAAGGGATATGGAAACTTAGCAGCAAACAATGGCCCAACAAGTGAAAAACCATTCACCAATACAATTTCTAATCAATCTTGTAACTACTCAAAAGAATTTGTGTTTAGACAGTTTAGAACATCTCCTGCCTCTCACAGTTGGGAGGCTCTGAACAATCACATGTGGCCGGAAAAACCTATTCAGGCAGGCTAGAGGATTTCCAAAGGAGTTTGTAGGTTAAACACTGTCACACCCAGGAATTATTAACTGGAACTGTAAGCTAACTTTTTCAGAGAGAGGTAGGGGGAGAGCCCCCGTAAAGTCAGAGGTTTAGGTGCAAGCACAAGCAGAAAGTAGGCAGACTCTGGTTTTGGGGGTATATGCTCGAGAATTTCCAGGGGGGACTCCTGAAGCTCGATCCCGCCTTGCGTATGCCGAGCCTCCTTCCTCATGACCTTTGTCATGGGCGGAGTCCCTCACTGGCTCCCAGCAGTGATAGAATTCCAGTGGAGCTATTCCAGATCCTGAATGATGATGCTGTGGAAAGTGCTGCACTCAATATGCAATATGCAATATGCACTCAATATGCACTATGCCGGCTCACGGCAGTAGGGGAATCTGGCCTCGAGACGTGCTGAAGAAGGTCTCTCGAGGTCTTTCTCGGGTTGAGGCAGGACACCCTGGGGTCCCTCGACTTGTGCAGGTGACCTCAGGGGGCTTCTCATGGTGGCTCTGAGAAGCCAGGGAAACTGGAGGTGGGAGGGCCTCTCGGCACTCCACTGGGTTTGGTGCATTGGAAGAGGGCCTCATCTCCAGTTGAGGCAGGAACCCCAGGGTTCCTCTGACTTCAGACTCCGACCGCAAGGTCCCTGCAGACTTGGGACAGGAGAGTCAGGCCTCGTCTTGGGTTGAGGCATGGAACTCCGCTTGCCTCTCGAGGTGTTCCCGGGGAGACAGGCCACTTGTCGAGCGGTATTTGGAACCTGGGGGTCTTTTCCCGACGATGCACGGGCGAGTCACTGCCCCTTCGTGTTGACTTCATTCACAGGGTGGAGTTCGAAGAGGTGTCCGGGCATCGGGTTCTTATCAAGAGGGGACCGGGAAATCGGGGTCCTACGGAATGTGGAACCGCCCACGAGGCCACGTCTGGAATGTCGTCGTGAGACCGGCCTCATCCTGAGGTGCGACCGGAAGGCCGGGAACCCCTTCCAGACAAAGCAGGGGAGCCGACCCTCCTGTCCAGATCAGGAGGGTAGAAGGGGCTCAGAGGAAGTGGTGCCGGAAAACCTCGGTGTTCCTCTCGAGGGAGACCGGGATGTCGGGGCACTTTGTGGGTCGCATCAAGGGTGCCAAGTACCGTTTCGACCTCCAATTCCTAACGTGGACTTCTCCTGAGACGCTGTAGCGGCACAGGGCTACATCTTGCGATGACGGGGGAACCACGTGGTTTTTCTCGAGTTGCAGCGGGATTCTCGAATTACGACGGGGAATTCAGGATGCCTCTTGTGTAGGCCCAGGGAAGTCCAATCTTCCATTCGAGCTGCGAAGGAAAGCTGGGGATTGCTCTCGAGTGACTGCAGGGCCAATAGACCTCATCTAGGCTTGTGTCCAGAAGCCAGTGTTCCTCTCCAGGGGCGACAGGGATCTCGGGGTTGCATTCCAGACGCACCCGGGGAGACAGGCATCCATCTCGAGTGGAGCAAAGAACCCCGCTCTGCTCTCGAGTCGCGACGGGTATCTCTTGGAGCTCACTGGGTGGACTAAAGGGAGTCAAGCCTCCTGAGGCGTTTGGAGAGAGGTCGCGAGACTGGTCTCTAGGCCATGCAGGAGACGAAGGCCCCAACTCGCGATGACGGGGAGGCTCGGGGCTGTTCCAGCGGCGAGCCAGTGCGGCTTTCTCTGCAGTAGGGGAATCTGGCCTCGAGACGTGCTGAAGAAGGTCTCTCGAGGTCTTTCGGGTTGAGGCAGGACACCCTGGGGTCCCTCGACTTGTGCAGGTGACCTCAGGGGCTTCTCATGGTGGCTCTGAGAAGCCAGGGAAACTGGAGGTGGGAGGGGCCTCTCGGCACTCCACTGGGTTTGGTGCATTGGAAGAGGGCCTCATCTCCAGCTGAGGCAGGAACCGCAGGGTTCCTCTGACTTCAGACTCCGACCGCAAGGTCCCTGCAGACTTGGGACAGGAGAGTCAGGCCTCGTCTTGGGCTGAGGCATGGAACTCCGCTTGCCTCTCGAGGTGTTCCCGGGGAGACAGGCCACTTGTCGAGCGGCATTTGGAACCTGGGGTCTTTCCCCGACGATGCACGGGCGAGTCACTGCCCCTTCGTGTTGACTTCATTCACAGGGTGGAGTTCGAAGAGGTGTCCGGGCAACGGGTTCTTATCAAGAGGGGACCGGGAAATCGGGGTCCTACGGAATGTGGAACCACCCACGAGGCCACGTCTGGAATGTCTTCGTGAGACCGGCCTCATCCTGAGGTGCGACCGGAAGGCCGGGAACCCCTTCCAGACAAAGCAGGGGAGCCGACCCTCCTGTCCAGATCAGGAGGGTAGAAGAGGCTCAGAGGAAGTGTTGCCAGAAAACCTCGGTGTTCCTCTCGAGGGAGACCGGGATGTCGGGCACTTTGTGGGTCGCATCAAGGGTGACAAGTACCGTTTCGAACTCCAATTCCCTGGGGACTTCTCCTGAGACGCTGTAGCGGCACAGGGCTACATCTTGCGATGACGGGGGAACCACGTGGTTTTTCTCGAGGTGTAGCAGGATTCTCGAATTACGACGGGGAATTCAGGATGCTTCTTGTGTAGGCCCAGGGAAGTCCAATCTTCCATTCGAGCTGCGAAGGAAAGCTGGGGATTTCTCGAGTGACTGCAGGGCCAATAGACTCATCTAGGCTTGTGTCCAGAAGCCAGTGTTCCTCTCCAGGGGCGACAGGATCTCGGGGTTGCATTCCAGACACACCCGGGGAGACAGGCATCCATCTCGAGTGGAAGCAAAGAACCCCGCTCTGCTCTCGAGTCGCGACGGGTATCTCTGGAGCTCACTGGGTGGACTAAAGGGAGTCAAGCCTCCTGAGGCTTTGGGAGAGAGGTCGCGAGATTGGTCTCTAGGCCATGCAGGAGACGAAGGCCCTCATCTCGCGATGACGGGGGAGTCTTGGGGTTGTTCCCGAGCGGCGGCCCCAGTGTGCGCTTTCTCACGAGGTACGACGGCGAGGTCAGTGAGCCTCTCGTGGGGCGCCAGGGAAGTCGGGTCTCCATGCGAGGACCGGCTGGATCCAGGGTATTCGAAGGAGAGACGGCGTAGGCGAAGATCAGGAAACCACTGCTTAATTAAATGTTAATTAAGGATATAAAGAGTAATAGAATGAGGATAGCTCAGTGAGGAAATTCAGTGAAAAGAGGCTGAATAATTCAGCCAGAAGGTAAGAGAAAGAACGACATGGTGAGACCAAGTTTCGTGGGAACAAGGCCCGCACTTTATTTTTCAAAGTAGTTTTTATACCTTAAGGTATGCATAGAGGATAATGGGGGAAGGGGTAGAGTCTTGCAGCAAACCAGGCTTTCTTCCTGCAAACTTATCATATGCAAAAGCTTAGGTGATTTGCATCATCTTCTGGCCCGAGGCCTGTTAACATTTTAAGACCTTTTCTTCAGAAAACTTATTTTTCTCTAAAGGTGGTTGGTCAGGAGCCACCCTCCAAAAAAGCATTAGATAAAGTTGCATTCCTACAGAGCAAAGGTGTGGTGGGCTATAACAAGAAAAAGAATTAACTCAAGGGTCCCAGGTTACAAACATTAAAGCTACTACTTACACCAATTATATTAATCAATACACTGCCAGGGACACAGCAGGTAAGGGATATGGAAACTTAGCAGCAAACAATGGCCCAACAAGTGAAAAACCATTCACCAATACAATTTCTAATCAATCTTGTAACTACTCAAAAGAATCTGTGTTTAGACAGTTTAGAACATCTCCTGCCTCTCACAGTTGGGAGGCTCTGAACAATCACATGGGCCGGAAAAACCTATTCAGGCAGGCTAGAGGATTTCCAAAGGAGTTTGTAGGTTAAACACTGTCACACCCAGGAATTATTAACTGGAACTGTAAGCTAACTCTTTTTCAGAGAGAGGTAGTGGGGGAGAGCCCCCGTAAAGTCAGAGGTTTAGGTGCAAGCACAAGCAGAAAGTAGGCAGACTCTGGTTTTGGGGGGTATATGCCCGAGAATTTCCAGGGGGACTCCTGAAGCTCGATCCCGCCTTTGCGTATGCCGAGCCTCCTTCCTCATGACCTTGTCATGGGCGGAGTTCCTCACTGGCTCCCAGCAGTGATAGAATTCCAGTGGAGCTATTCCAGATCCTGAATGATGATGCTGTGGAAAGTGCTGCACTCAATATGCAATATGCAATATGCACTCAATATGCACATGCCGGCTCACGGCAGTAGGGGAATCTGGCCCCGAGACGTGTTGAAGAAGGTCTCCCGAGGTCTTTCTCGGGTTGAGGCAGGACACCCTGGGGTCCCTCGACTTGTGCAGGTGACCTCAGGGGCTTCTCATGGTGGCTCTGAGAAGTCAGGGAAACTGGAGGTGGGAGGGGCCTCTCGGCACTCCACTGGGTTTGGTGCATTGGAAGAGGGCCTCATCTCCAGTTGAGGCAGGAACCCCAGGGTTCCTCTGACTTCAGACTCCGACCGCAAGGTCCCTGCAGACTTGGGACAGGAGAGTCAGGCCTCGTCTTGGGTTGAGGCATGGAACTCCGCTTGCCTCTCGAGGTGTTCCCGGGAGACAGGCCACTTGTCGAGCGGCATTTGGAACCTGGGGGTCTTTCCCGACGATGCACGGGCGAGTCACTGCCCCTTCGTGTTGACTTCATTCACAGGGTGGAGTTCGAAGAGGTGTCCGGGCATCGGGTTCTTATCAAGAGGGGACCGGGAAATCGGGGTCCTTCGGAATGTGGAACCACCCACGAGGCCACGTCTGGAATGTCGTCGTGAGACCGGCCTCATCCTGAGGTGCGACCGGAAGGCCGGGAACCCCTTCCAGACAAAGCAGGGGAGCCGACCCTCCTGTCCAGATCAGGAGGGTAGAAGAGGCTCAGAGGAAGTGTTGCGAGAAAACTTCGGTGTTCCTCTCGAGGGAGACCGGGATGTCGGGGCACTTTGTGGGTCGCATCAAGGGTGCCAAGTACCGTTTCGAACTCCAATTCCTAAAGTGGGACTTCTCCTGAGACGCTGTAGCGGCACAGGGCTACATCTTGCGATGACGGGGGAACCACGTGGTTTTTCTCGAGGTGTAGCAGGATTCTCGAATTACGACGGGGAATTCAGGATGCTTCTTGTGTAGGCCCAGGGAAGTCCAATCTTCCATTCGAGCTGCGAAGGAAAGCTGGGGATTGCTCTCGAGTGACTGCAGGGCCAATAGACCTCATCTAGGCTTGTGTCCAGAAGCCAATGTTCCTCTCCAGGGGCGACAGGGATCTCGGGGTTGCATTCCAGACGCACCCGGGGAGACAGGCATCCATCTCGAGTGGAAGCAAAGAACCCCGCTCTGCTCTCGAGTCGCGACGGGTATCTCTTGGAGCTCACTGGGTGGACCAAAGGGAGTCAAGCCTCCTGAGGCTTTTGGAGAGAGGTCGCGAGATTGGTCTCTAGGCCATGCAGGAGACGAAGGCCCTCATCCGCGATGACGGGGGAGTCTTGGGGTTGTTCGAGCGGCGGCCCCAGTGTGCGCTTTCTCACGAGGTACGACGGCGAGGTCAGTGAGCCCTCGTGGGGCGCCAGGGAAGTCGGGTCTCCATGCGAGTGGCGAGGGCGAGCGCGTCTGGCTCGAGCGTGTTGAAGAAGGTCTCTCGAGGTCTTTCTCGGGTTGAGGCAGGACACCCTGGGGTCCCTCGACTTGTGCAGGTGACCTCAGGGGCTTCTCATGGTGGCTCTGAGAAGTCAGGGAAACTGGAGGTGGGAGGGGCCTCCCGGCACTCCACTGGGTTTGGTGCATTGGAAGAGGGCCTCATCTCCAGCTGAGGCAGGAACCTCAGGGTTCCTCTGACTTCAGACTCCGACCGCAAGGTCCCTGCAGACTTGGGACAGGAGAGTCAGGCCTCGTCTTGGGTTGAGGCATGGAACTCCGCTTGCCTCTCGAGGTGTTCCCGGGGAGACAGGCCACTTGTCGAGCGGTATTTGGAACCTGGGGTCTTTTCCCGACGATGCACGGGCGAGTCACTGCCCCTTCGTGTTGACTTCATTCACAGGGTGGAGTTCGAAGAGGTGTCCGGGCATCGGGTTCTTATCAAGAGGGGACCGGGAAATCGGGGTCCTTCGGAATGTGGAACCACCCACGAGGCCACGTCTGGAATGTCGTCGTGAGACCGGCCTCATCCTGAGGTGCGACCGGAAGGCCGGGAACCCCTTCCAGACAAAGCAGGGGAGCCGACCCTCCTGTCCAGATCAGGAGGGTAGAAGAGGCTCAGAGGAAGCGTTGCCAGAAAACTTCGGTGTTCCTCTCGAGGGAGACCGGGATGTCGGGGCACTTTGTGGGTCGCATCAAGGGTGACAAGTACCGTTTCGAACTCCAATTCCTAAAGTGGGACTTCTCCTGAGACGCTGTAGCGGCACAGGGCTACATCTTGCGATGACGGGGGAACCACGTGGTTTTTCTCGAGGTGTAGCAGGATTCTCGAATTACGACGGGGAATTCAGGATGCTTCTTGTGTAGGCCCAGGGAAGTCCAATCTTCCATTCGAGTTGCGAAGGAAAGCTGGGGATTTCTCTCGAGTGACTGCAGGGCCAATAGACCTCATCTAGGCTTGTGTCCAGAAGCCAGTGTTCCTCTCCAGGGGCGACAGGGATCTCGGGGTTGCATTCCAGACACACCCGGGGAGACAGGCATCCATCTCGAGTGGAAGCAAAGAACCCCGCTCTGCTCTCGAGTCGCGACGGGTATCTCTTGGAGCTCACTGGGTGGACTAAAGGGAGTCAAGCCTCCTGAGGCTTTTGGAGAGAGGTCGCGAGATTGGTCTCTAGGCCATGCAGGAGACGAAGGCCCTCATCTCGCGATGACGGGGGAGTCTTGGGGTTGTTCTCGAGCGGCGGCCCCAGTGTGCGCTTTCTCACGAGGTATGACGGCGAGGTCAGTGAGCCTCTCGTGGGGCGCCAGGGAAGTCGGGTCTCCATGCGAGTGGCGAGGGCGAGCGCGTCATTGCTCTCGAGCCATGGTAGCGTGCCGGGGACCAGCCCCGGCTGATCCAGGGTATTCGAAGGAGAGACGGCGTAGGCGAAGATCAGGAAACCACTGCTTAATTAAATGTTAATTAAGGATATAAAGAGTAATAGAATGAGGATAGCTCAGTGAGGAAATTCAGTGGCGAAAAGAGGCTGAATAATTCAGCCAGAAGGTAAGAGAAAGAACGACATGGTGAGACCAAGTTTCGGTGAACAAGGCCCGCACTTTATTTTTCAAAGTAGTTTTTATACCTTAAGTTATGCATAGAGGATAATGGGGGAAGGGGTAGAGTCTTGCAGCAAACCAGGCTTTCTTCCTGCAAACTTATCATATGCAAAAGCTTAGGTGATTTGCATCATCTTCTGGCCCGGAGGCCTGTTAACATTTTAAGACCTTTTCTTCAGAAACCTTATTTTTCTCTAAAGGTGGTTGGTCAGGAGCCACCCTCCAAAAAAGCATTAGATAAAGTTGCATTCCTACAGAGCAAAGGTGTGGTGGGCTATAACAAGAAAAAGAATTAACTCAAGGGTCCCAGGTTACAAACATTAAAGCTACTACTTACACCAATTATATTAATCAATACACTGCCAGGGACACAGCAGGTAAGGGATATGGAAACTTAGCAGCAAACAATGGCCCAACAAGTGAAAAACCATTCACCAATACAATTTCTAATCAATCTTGTAACTACTCAAAAGAATTTGTGTTTAGACAGTTTAGAACATCTCCTGCCTCTCACAGTTGGGAGGCTCTGAACAATCACATGTGGCCGGAAAAACCTATTCAGGCAGGCTAGAGGATTTCCAAAGGAGTTTGTAGGTTAAACACTGTCACACCCAGGAATTATTAACTGGAACTGTAAGCTAACTCTTTTTTCAGAGAGAGGTAGTGGGGAGAGCCCCCGTAAAGTCAGAGGTTTAGGTGCAAGCACAAGCAGAAAGTAGGCAGACTCTGGTTTTGGGGGTATATGCTCGAGAATTTCCAGGGGACTCCTGAAGCTCGATCCCGCCTTTGCGTATGCCGAGCCTCCTTCCTCATGACCTTTGTCATGGGCGGAGTTCCTCACTGGCTCCCAGCAGTGATAGAATTCCAGTGGAGCTATTCCAGATCCTGAATGATGATGCTGTGGAAAGTGCTGCACTCAATATGCAATATGCAATATGCACTCAATATGCAATATGCCGGCTCACGGCAGTAGGGGAATCTGGCCTCGAGACGTGTTGAAGAAGGTCTCTCGAGGTCTTTCTCGGGTTGAGGCAGGACACCCTGGGGTCCCTCGACTTGTGCAGGTGACCTCAGGGGGCTTCTCATGGTGGCTCTGAGAAGTCAGGGAAACTGGAGGTGGGAGGGGCCTCTCGGCACTCCACTGGGTTTGGTGCATTGGAAGAGGGCCTCATCTCCAGTTGAGGCAGGAACCTCAGGGTTCCTCTGACTTCAGACTCCGACCGCAAGGTCCCTGCAGACTTGGGACAGGAGAGTCAGGCCTCGTCTTGGGTTGAGGCATGGAACTCCGCTTGCCTCTCGAGGTGTTCCCGGGGAGACAGGCCACTTGTCGAGCGGTATTTGGAACCTGGGGGTCTTTTCCCGACGATGCACGGGCGAGTCACTGCCCCTTCGTGTTGACTTCATTCACAGGGTGGAGTTCGAAGAGGTGTCCGGGCATCGGGTTCTTATCAAGAGGGGACCGGGAAATCGGGGTCCTTCGGAATGTGGAACCACCCACGAGGCCACGTCTGGAATGTCGTCGTGAGACCGGCCTCATCCTGAGGTGCGACCGGAAGGCCGGGAACCCCTTCCAGACAAAGCAGGGGAGTCGACCCTCCTGTCCAGATCAGGAGGGTAGAAGAGGCTCAGAGGAAGTGTTGCCAGAAAACTTCGGTGTTCCTCTCGAGGGAGACCGGGATGTCGGGGCACTTTGTGGGTCGCATCAAGGGTGACAAGTACCGTTTCGAACTCCAATTCCTAAGTGGGACTTCTCCTGAGACGCTGTAGCGGCACAGGGCTACATCTTGCGATGACGGGGGAACCACGTGGTTTTTCTCGAGGTGTAGCAGGATTCTCGAATTACGACGGGGAATTCAGGATGCTTCTTGTGTAGGCCCAGGGAAGTCCAATCTTCCATTCGAGTTGCGAAGGAAAGCTGGGGATTGCTCTCGAGTGACTGCAGGGCCAATAGACCTCATCTAGGCTTGTGTCCAGAAGCCAGTGTTCCTCTCCAGGGGCGACAGGGATCTCGGGGTTGCATTCCAGACACACCCGGGGAGACAGGCATCCATCTCGAGTGGAAGCAAAGAACCCCGCTCTGCTCTCGAGTCGCGACGGGTATCTCTTGGAGCTCACTGGGTGGACTAAAGGGAGTCAAGCCTCCTGAGGCTTTTGGAGAGAGGTCGCGAGATTGGTCTCTAGGCCATGCAGGAGACGAAGGCCCTCATCTCGCGATGACGGGGGAGTCTTGGGGTTGTTCTCGAGCGGCGGCCCCAGTGTGCGCTTTCTCACGAGGTACGACGGCGAGGTCAGTGAGCCTCTCGTGGGGCGCCAGGGAAGTCGGGTCTCCATGCGAGTGGCGAGGGCGAGCGCGTCATTGCTCTCGAGCCATGGTAGCCGGGGACCAGCCCCGGCTGATCCAGGGTATTCGAAGGAGAGACGGCGTAGGCGAAGATCAGGAAACCACTGCTTAATTAAATGTTAATTAAGGATATAAAGAGTAATAGAATGAGGATAGCTCAGTGAGGAAATTCAGTGAGAAAAGAGGCTGAATAATTCAGCCAGAAGGTAAGAGAAAGAACGACATGGTGAGACCAAGTTTCGGTGAACAAGGCCCGCACTTTATTTTTCAAAGTAGTTTTTATACCTTAAGTTATGCATAGAGGATAATGGGGAAGGGGTAGAGTCTTGCAGCAAACCAGGCTTTCTTCCTGCAAACTTATCATATGCAAAAGCTTAGGTGATTTGCATCATCTTCTGGCCCGGAGGCCTGTTAACATTTTAAGACCTTTTCTTCAGAAACCTTATTTTTCTCTAAAGGTGGCTGGTCAGGAGCCACCCTCCAAAAAAGCATTAGATAAAGTTGCATTCCTACAGAGCAAAGGTGTGGTGGGCTATAACAAGAAAAAGAATTAACTCAAGGGTCCCAGGTTACAAACATTAAAGCTACTACTTACACCAATTATATTAATCAATACACTGCCAGGGACACAGCAGGTAAGGGATATGGAAACTTAGCAGCAAACAATGGCCCAACAAGTGAAAAACCATTCACCAATACAATTTCTAATCAATCTTGTAACTACTCAAAAGAATTTGTGTTTAGACAGTTTAGAACATCTCCTGCCTCTCACAGCTGGGAGGCTCTGAACAATCACATGTGGCCGGAAAAACCTATTCAGGCAGGCTAGAGGATTTCCAAAGGAGTTTGTAGGTTAAACACTGTCACACCCAGGAATTATTAACTGGAACTGTAAGCTAACTCTTTTTTCAGAGAGAGGTAGGGGGAGAGCCCCCGTAAAGTCAGAGGTTTAGGTGCAAGCACAAGCAGAAAGTAGGCAGACTCTGGTTTTGGGGGTATATGCTCGAGAATTTCCAGGGGGACTCCTGAAGCTCGATCCCGCCTTTGCGTATGCCGAGCCTCCTTCCTCATGACCTTTGTCATGGGCGGAGTTCCTCACTGGCTCCCAGCAGTGATAGAATTCCAGTGGAGCTATTCCAGATCCTGAATGATGATGCTGTGGAAAGTGCTGCACTCAATATGCAATATGCAATATGCACTCAATATGCAATATGCCGGCTCACGGCAGTAGGGGAATCTGGCCTCGAGACGTGTTGAAGAAGGTCTCTCGAGGTCTTTCTCGGGCTGAGGCAGGACACCCTGGGGTCCCTCGACTTGTGCAGGTGACCTCAGGGGGCTTCTCATGGTGGCTCTGAGAAGTCAGGGAAACTGGAGGTGGGAGGGGCCTCTCGGCACTCCACTGGGTTTGGTGCATTGGAAGAGGGCCTCATCTCCAGTTGAGGCAGGAACCTCAGGGTTCCTCTGACTTCAGACTCCGACCGCAAGGTCCCTGCAGACTTGGGACAGGAGAGTCAGGCCTCGTCTTGGGTTGAGGCATGGAACTCCGCTTGCCTCTCGAGGTGTTCCGGGGAGACAGGCCACTTGTCGAGCGGTATTTGGAACCTGGGGGTCTTTTCCCGACGATGCACGGGCGAGTCACTGCCCCTTCGTGTTGACTTCATTCACAGGGTGGAGTTCGAAGAGGTGTCCGGGCATCGGGTTCTTATCAAGAGGGGACCGGGAAATCGGGGTCCTTCGGAATGTGGAACCACCCACGAGGCCACGTCTGGAATGTCGTCGTGAGACCGGCCTCATCCTGAGGTGCGACCGGAAGGCCGGGAACCCCTTCCAGACAAAGCAGGGGAGTCGACCCTCCTGTCCAGATCAGGAGGGTAGAAGAGGCTCAGAGGAAGTGTTGCCAGAAAACTTCGGTGTTCCTCTCGAGGGAGACCGGGATGTCGGGGCACTTTGTGGGTCGCATCAAGGGTGACAAGTACCGTTTCGAACTCCAATTCCTAAAGTGGGACTTCTCCTGAGACGCTGTAGCGGCACAGGGCTACATCTTGCGATGACGGGGGAACCACGTGGTTTTTCTCGAGGTGTAGCAGGATTCTCGAATTACGACGGGGAATTCAGGATGCTTCTTGTGTAGGCCCAGGGAAGTCCAATCTTCCATTCGAGTTGCGAAGGAAAGCTGGGGATTTCTCTCGAGTGACTGCAGGGCCACGGGACCTCATCTAGGCTTGTGTCCAGAAGCCAGTGTTCCTCTCCAGGGGCGACAGGGATCTCGGGGCTGCATTCCAGACACACCCGGGGAGACAGGCATCCATCTCGAGTGGAAGCAAAGAACCCCGCTCTGCTCTCGAGTCGCGACGGGTATCTCTTGGAGCTCACTGGGTGGACTGAAGGGAGTCAAGCCTCCTGAGGCTTTTGGAGAGAGGTCGCGAGATTGGTCTCTAGGCCATGCAGGAGACGAAGGCCCTCATCTCGCGATGACGGGGGAGTCTTGGGGTTGTTCTCGAGCGGCGGCCCCAGTGTGCGCTTTCTCACGAGGCACGACGGCGAGGTCAGTGAGCCTCTCGTGGGGCGCCAGGGAAGTCGGGTCTCCATGCGAGTGGCGAGGGCGAGCGCGTCATTGCTCTCGAGCCGTGCCGGGGACCAGCCCCGGCTGATCCAGGGTATTCGAAGGAGAGACGGCGTAGGCGAAGATCAGGAAACCACTGCTTAATTAAATGCTAATTAAGGATATAAAGAGTAATAGAATGAGGATAGCTCAGTGAGGAAATTCAGTGGCGAAAAGAGGCTGAATAATTCAGCCAGAAGGTAAGAGAAAGAACGACATGGTGAGACCAAGTTTCGGTGAACAAGGCCCGCACTTTATTTTTCAAAGTAGTTTTTATACCTTAAGTTATGCATAGAGGATAATGGGGGAAGGGGTAGAGTCTTGCAGCAAACCAGGCTTTCTTCCTGCAAACTTATCATATGCAAAAGCTTAGGTGATTTGCATCATCTTCTGGCCCGGAGGCCTGTTAACATTTTAAGACCTTTTCTTCAGAAACCTTATTTTTCTCTAAAGGTGGTTGGTCAGGAGCCACCCTCCAAAAAAGCATTAGATAAAGTTGCATTCCTACAGAGCAAAGGTGTGGTGGGCTATAACAAGAAAAAGAATTAACCCAAGGGTCCCAGGTTACAAACATTAAAGCTACTACTTACACCAATTATATTAATCAATACACTGCCAGGGACACAGCAGGTAAGGGATATGGAAACTTAGCAGCAAACAATGGCCCAACAAGTGAAAAACCATTCACCAATACAATTTCTAATCAATCTTGTAACTACTCAAAAGAATTTGTGTTTAGACAGTTTAGAACATCTCCTGCCTCTCACAGTTGGGAGGCTCTGAACAATCACATGTGGCCGGAAAAACCTATTCAGGCAGGCTAGAGGATTTCCAAAGGAGTTTGTAGGTTAAACACTGTCACACCCAGGAATTATTAACTGGAACTGTAAGCTAACTCTTTTTCAGAGAGAGGTAGTGGGGGAGAGCCCCCCGTAAAGTCAGAGGTTTAGGTGCAAGCACAAGCAGAAAGTAGGCAGACTCTGGTTTTGGGGGTATATGCTCGAGAATTTCCAGGGGACTCCTGAAGCTCGATCCCGCCTTTGCGTATGCCGAGCCTCCTTCCTCATGACCTTTGTCATGGGCGGAGTTCCTCACTGGCTCCCAGCAGTGATAGAATTCCAGTGGAGCTATTCCAGATCCTGAATGATGATGCTGTGGAAAGTGCTGCACTCAATATGCAATATGCAATATGCACTCAATATGCAATATGCCGGCTCACGGCAGTAGGGGAATCTGGCCTCGAGACGTGTTGAAGAAGGTCTCTCGAGGTCTTTCTCGGGTTGAGGCAGGACACCCTGGGGTCCCTCGACTTGTGCAGGTGACCTCAGGGGCTTCTCATGGTGGCTCTGAGAAGTCAGGGAAACTGGAGGTGGGAGGGGCCTCTCGGCACTCCACTGGGTTTGGTGCATTGGAAGAGGGCCTCATCTCCAGTTGAGGCAGGAACCTCAGGGTTCCTCTGACTTCAGACTCCGACCGCAAGGTCCCTGCAGACTTGGGACAGGAGAGTCAGGCCTCGTCTTGGGTTGAGGCATGGAACTCCGCTTGCCTCTCGAGGTGTTCCCGGGGAGACAGGCCACTTGTCGAGCGGTATTTGGAACCTGGGGGTCTTTTCCCGACGATGCACGGGCGAGTCACTGCCCCTTCGTGTTGACTTCATTCACAGGGTGGAGTTCGAAGAGGTGTCCGGGCATCGGGTTCTTATCAAGAGGGGACCGGGAAATCGGGGTCCTTCGGAATGTGGAACCACCCACGAGGCCACGTCTGGAATGTCGTCGTGAGACCGGCCTCATCCTGAGGTGCGACCGGAAGGCCGGGAACCCCTTCCAGACAAAGCAGGGAGTCGACCCTCCTGTCCAGATCAGGAGGGTAGAAGAGGCTCAGAGGAAGTGTTGCCAGAAAACTTCGGTGTTCCTCTCGAGGGAGACCGGGATGTCGGGGCACTTTGTGGGTCGCATCAAGGGTGACAAGCACCGTTTCGAACTCCAATTCCTAAAGTGGGACTTCTCCTGAGACGCTGTAGCGGCACAGGGCTACATCTTGCGATGACGGGGGAACCACGTGGTTTTTCTCGAGGTGTAGCAGGATTCTCGAATTACGACGGGGAATTCAGGATGCTTCTTGTGTAGGCCCAGGGAAGTCCAATCTTCCATTCGAGTTGCGAAGGAAAGCTGGGGATTTCTCTCGAGTGACTGCAGGGCCAATAGACCTCATCTAGGCTTGTGTCCAGAAGCCAGTGTTCCTCTCCAGGGGCGACAGGGATCTCGGGGTTGCATTCCAGACACACCCGGGGAGACAGGCATCCATCTCGAGTGGAAGCAAAGAACCCCGCTCTGCTCTCGAGTCGCGACGGGTATCTCTTGGAGCTCACTGGGTGGACTAAAGGGAGTCAAGCCTCCTGAGGCTTTTGGAGAGAGGTCGCGAGATTGGTCTCTAGGCCATGCAGGAGACGAAGGCCCTCATCTCGCGATGACGGGGGAGTCTTGGGGTTGTTCTCGAGCGGCGGCCCCAGTGTGTGCTTTCACGAGGTACGACGGCGAGGTCAGTGAGCCTCTCGTGGGGCGCCAGGGAAGTCGGGTCTCCATGCGAGTGGCGAGGGCGAGCGCGTCATTGCTCTCGAGCCATGGGCGTGCCGGGGACCAGCCCCGGCTGATCCAGGGTATTCGAAGGAGAGACGGCGTAGGCGAAGATCAGGAAACCACTGCTTAATTAAATGTTAATTAAGGATATAAAGAGTAATAGAATGAGGATAGCTCAGTGAGGAAATTCAGTGGCGAAAAGAGGCTGAATAATTCAGCCAGAAGGTAAGAGAAAGAACGACATGGTGAGACCAAGTTTCGGTGAACAAGGCCCGCACTTTATTTTTCAAAGTAGTTTTTATACCTTAAGTTATGCATAGAGGATAATGGGGGAAGGGGTAGAGTCTTGCAGCAAACCAGGCTTTCTTCCTGCAAACTTATCATATGCAAAAGCTTAGGTGATTTGCATCATCTTCTGGCCCGGAGGCCTGTTAACATTTTAAGACCTTTTCTTCAGAAACCTTATTTTTCTCTAAAGGTGGTTGGTCAGGAGCCACCCTCCAAAAAAGCATTAGATAAAGTTGCATTCCTACAGAGCAAAGGTGTGGTGGGCTATAACAAGAAAAAGAATTAACTCAAGGGTCCCAGGTTACAAACATTAAAGCTACTACTTACACCAATTATATTAATCAATACACTGCCAGGGACACAGCAGGTAAGGGATATGGAAACTTAGCAGCAAACAATGGCCTAACAAGTGAAAAACCATTCACCAATACAATTTCTAATCAATCTTGTAACTACTCAAAAGAATTTGTGTTTAGACAGTTTAGAACATCTCCTGCCTCTCACAGTTGGGAGGCTCTGAACAATCACATGTGGCCGGAAAAACCTATTCAGGCAGGCTAGAGGATTTCCAAAGGAGTTTGTAGGTTAAACACTGTCACACCCAGGAATTATTAACTGGAACTGTAAGCTAACTCTTTTTTCAGAGAGAGGTAGTGGGGAGAGCCCCCGTAAAGTCAGAGGTTTAGGTGCAAGCACAAGCAGAAAGTAGGCAGACTCTGGTTTTGGGGGTATATGCTCGAGAATTTCCAGGGGGACTCCTGAAGCTCGATCCCGCCTTTGCGTATGCCGAGCCTCCTTCCTCATGACCTTTGTCATGGGCGGAGTTCCTCACTGGCTCCCAGCAGTGATAGAATTCCAGTGGAGCTATTCCAGATCCTGAATGATGATGCTGTGGAAAGTGCTGCACTCAATATGCAATATGCAATATGCACTCAATATGCAATATGCCGGCTCACGGCAGTAGGGGAATCTGGCCTCGAGACGTGTTGAAGAAGGTCTCTCGAGGTCTTTCTCGGGTTGAGGCAGGACACCCTGGGGTCCCTCGACTTGTGCAGGTGACCTCAGGGGGCTTCTCATGGTGGCTCTGAGAAGTCAGGGAAACTGGAGGTGGGAGGGGCCTCTCGGCACTCCACTGGGTTTGGTGCATTGGAAGAGGGCCTCATCTCCAGTTGAGGCAGGAACCTCAGGGTTCCTCTGACTTCAGACTCCGACCGCAAGGTCCCTGCAGACTTGGGACAGGAGAGTCAGGCCTCGTCTTGGGTTGAGGCATGGAACTCCGCTTGCCTCTCGAGGTGTTCCCGGGGAGACAGGCCACTTGTCGAGCGGCATTTGGAACCTGGGGGTCTTTTCCCGACGATGCACGGGCGAGTCACTGCCCCTTCGTGTTGACTTCATTCACAGGGTGGAGTTCGAAGAGGTGTCCGGGCATCGGGTTCTTATCAAGAGGGGACCGGGAAATCGGGGTCCTTCGGAATGTGGAACCACCCACGAGGCCACGTCTGGAATGTCGTCGTGAGACCGGCCTCATCCTGAGGTGCGACCGGAAGGCCGGGAACCCCTTCCAGACAAAGCAGGGGAGTCGACCCTCCTGTCCAGATCAGGAGGGTAGAAGAGGCTCAGAGGAAGCGTTGCCAGAAAACTTCGGTGTTCCTCTCGAGGGAGACCGGGATGTCGGGGCACTTTGTGGGTCGCATCAAGGGTGACAAGTACCGTTTCGAACTCCAATTCCTAAAGTGGGACTTCTCCTGAGACGCTGTAGCGGCACAGGGCTACATCTTGCGATGACGGGGGAACCACGTGGTTTTTCTCGAGGTGTAGCAGGATTCTCGAATTACGACGGGGAATTCAGGATGCTTCTTGTGTAGGCCCAGGGAAGTCCAATCTTCCATTCGAGTTGCGAAGGAAAGCTGGGGATTGCTCTCGAGTGACTGCAGGGCCAATAGACCTCATCTAGGCTTGTGTCCAGAAGCCAGTGTTCCTCTCCAGGGGCGACAGGGATCTCGGGGTTGCATTCCAGACACACCCGGGGAGACAGGCATCCATCTCGAGTGGAAGCAAAGAACCCCGCTCTGCTCTCGAGTCGCGACGGGTATCTCTTGGAGCTCACTGGGTGGACTAAAGGGAGTCAAGCCTCCTGAGGCGTTTGGAGAGAGGTCGCGAGATTGGTCTCTAGGCCATGCAGGAGACGAAGGCCCTCATCTCGCGATGACGGGGGAGTCTTGGGGTTGTTCTCGAGCGGCGGCCCCAGTGTGCGCTCTCACACGACGGCGGGTCAGTGACGCCGAGCCGTCAGCCCGGCTGATCCAGGGTATTCGAAGGAGAGACGGCGTAGGCGAAGATCAGGAAACCACTGCTTAATTAAATGTTAATTAAGGATATAAAGAGTAATAGAATGAGGATAGCTCAGTGAGGAAATTCAGTGGCGAAAAGAGGCTGAATAATTCAGCCAGAAGGTAAGAGAAAGAACGACATGGTGAGACCAAGTTTCGGTGAACAAGGCCCGCACTTTATTTTTCAAAGTAGTTTTTATACCTTAAGTTATGCATAGAGGATAATGGGGGAAGGGGTAGAGTCTTGCAGCAAACCAGGCTTTCTTCCTGCAAACTTATCATATGCAAAAGCTTAGGTGATTTGCATCATCTTCTGGCCCGGAGGCCTGTTAACATTTTAAGACCTTTTCTTCAGAAAACTTATTTTTCTCTAAAGGTGGTTGGTCAGGAGCCACCCTCCAAAAAAGCATTAGATAAAGTTGCATTCCTACAGAGCAAAGGTGTGGTGGGCTATAACAAGAAAAAGAATTAACTCAAGGGTCCCAGGTTACAAACATTAAAGCTACTACTTACACCAATTATATTAATCAATACACTGCCAGGGACACAGCAGGTAAGGGATATGGAAACTTAGCAGCAAACAATGGCCCAACAAGTGAAAAACCATTCACCAATATAATTTCTAATCAATCTTGTAACTACTCAAAAGAATTTGTGTTTAGACAGTTTAGAACATCTCCTGCCTCTCACAGTTGGGAGGCTCTGAACAATCACATGTGGCCGGAAAAACCTATTCAGGCAGGCTAGAGGATTTCCAAAGGAGTTTGTAGGTTAAACACTGTCACACCCAGGAATTATTAACTGGAACTGTAAGCTAACTCTTTTTCAGAGAGAGGTAGTGGGGAGAGCCCCCGTAAAGTCAGAGGTTTAGGTGCAAGCACAAGCAGAAAGTAGGCAGACTCTGGTTTTGGGGGTATATGCTCGAGAATTTCCAGGGGACTCCTGAAGCTCGATCCCGCCTTTGCGTATGCCGAGCCTCCTTCCTCATGACCTTTGTCATGGGCGGAGTTCCTCACTGGCTCCCAGCAGTGATAGAATTCCAGTGGAGCTATTCCAGATCCTGAATGATGATGCTGTGGAAAGTGCTGCACTCAATATGCAATATGCAATATGCACTCAATATGCAATATGCCGGCTCACGGCAGTAGGGGAATCTGGCCTCGAGACGTGCTGAAGAAGGTCTCTCGAGGTCTTTCTCGGGTTGAGGCAGGACACCCTGGGGTCCCTCGACTTGTGCAGGTGACCTCAGGGGGCTTCTCATGGTGGCTCTGAGAAGTCAGGGAAACTGGAGGTGGGAGGGGCCTCTCGGCACTCCACTGGGTTTGGTGCATTGGAAGAGGGCCTCATCTCCAGTTGAGGCAGGAACCTCAGGGTTCCTCTGACTTCAGACTCCGACCGCAAGGTCCCTGCAGACTTGGGACAGGAGAGTCAGGCCTCGTCTTGGGTTGAGGCATGGAACTCCGCTTGCCTCTCGAGGTGTTCCCGGGGAGACAGGCCACTTGTCGAGCGGTATTTGGAACCTGGGGGTCTTTTCCCGACGATGCACGGGCGAGTCACTGCCCCTTCGTGTTGACTTCATCCACAGGGTGGAGTTCGAAGAGGTGTCCGGGCATCGGGTTCTTATCAAGAGGGGACCGGGAAATCGGGGTCCTTCGGAATGTGGAACCACCCACGAGGCCACGTCTGGAATGTCGTCGTGAGACCGGCCTCATCCTGAGGTGCGACCGGAAGGCCGGGAACCCCTTCCAGACAAAGCAGGGGAGTCGACCCTCCTGTCCAGATCAGGAGGGTAGAAGAGGCTCAGAGGAAGTGTTGCCAGAAAACCTCGGTGTTCCTCTCGAGGGAGACCGGGATGTCGGGGCACTTTGTGGGTCGCATCAAGGGTGCCAAGTACCGTTTCGAACTCCAATTCCTAACGTGGGACTTCTCCTGAGACGCTGTAGCGGCACAGGGCTTCATCTTGCGATGACGGGGGAACCACGTGGTTTTTCTCGAGGTGTAGCAGGATTCTCGAATTACGACGGGGAATTCAGGATGCCTCTTGTGTTGGCCCAGGGAAGTCCAATCTTCCATTCGAGTTGCGAAGGAAAGCTGGGGATTGCTGTCGAGTGACTGCAGGGCCAATAGACCTCATCTAGGCTTGTGTCCAGAAGCCAGTGTTCCTCTCCAGGGGCGACAGGGATCTCGGGGTTGCATTCCAGACACACCCGGGGAGACAGGCATCCATCTCGAGTGGAAGCAAAGAACCCCGCTCTGCTCTCGAGTCGCGACGGCTATCTCTTGGAGCTCACTGGGTGGACTAAAGGGAGTCAAGCCTCCTGAGGCGTTTGGAGAGAGGTCGCGAGATTGGTCTCTAGGCCATGCAGGAGACGAAGGCCCTCATCTCGCGATGACGGGGGAGTCTCTCGAGCGGCGGCCCCAGTGTGTTCTCACGAGGTACGACGGCGAGGTCAGTGAGCCTCTCGTGGGGCGCCAGGGAAGTCGGGTCTCCATGCGAGTGGCGAGGGCGAGCGCGTCATTGCTCTCGAGCCATGGTAGGTGCCGGGGACCAGCCCCGGCTGATCCAGGGTATTCGAAGGAGAGACGGCGTAGGCGAAGATCAGGAAACCACTGCTTAATTAAATGTTAATTAAGGATATAAAGAGTAATAGAATGAGGATAGCTCAGTGAGGAAATTCAGTGGCGAAAAGAGGCTGAATAATTCAGCCAGAAGGTAAGAGAAAGAACGACATGGTGAGACCAAGTTTCGGTGAACAAGGCCCGCACTTTATTTTTCAAAGTAGTTTTTATACCTTAAGTTATGCATAGAGGATAATGGGGAAGGGGTAGAGTCTTGCAGCAAACCAGGCTTTCTTCCTGCAAACTTATCATATGCAAAAGCTTAGGTGATTTGCATCATCTTCTGGCCCGGAGGCCTGTTAACATTTTAAGACCTTTTCTTCAGAAACCTTATTTTTCTCTAAAGGTGGTTGGTCAGGAGCCACCCTCCAAAAAAGCATTAGATAAAGTTGCATTCCTACAGAGCAAAGGTGTGGTGGGCTATAACAAGAAAAAGAATTAACTCAAGGGTCCCAGGTTACAAACATTAAAGCTACTACTTACACCAATTATATTAATCAATACACTGCCAGGGACACAGCAGGTAAGGGATATGGAAACTTAGCAGCAAACAATGGCCCAACAAGTGAAAAACCATTCACCAATACAATTTCTAATCAATCTTGTAACTACTCAAAAGAATTTGTGTTTAGACAGTTTAGAACATCTCCTGCCTCTCACAGTTGGGAGGCTCTGAACAATCACATGTGGCCGGAAAAACCTATTCAGGCAGGCTAGAGGATTTCCAAAGGAGTTTGTAGGTTAAACACTGTCACACCCAGGAATTATTAACTGGAACTGTAAGCTAACTTTTTCAGAGAGAGGTAGTGGGGGAGCCCCCGTAAAGTCAGAGGTTTAGGTGCAAGCACAAGCAGAAAGTAGGCAGACTCTGGTTTTGGGGTATATGCTCGAGAATTTCCAGGGGGACTCCTGAAGCTCGATCCCGCCTTTGCGTATGCCGAGCCTCCTTCCTCATGACCTTTGTCATGGGCGGAGTTCCTCACTGGCTCCCAGCAGTGATAGAATTCCAGTGGAGCTATTCCAGATCCTGAATGATGATGCTGTGGAAAGTGCTGCACTCAATATGCAATATGCAATATGCACTCAATATGCAATATGCCGGCTCACGGCAGTAGGGGAATCTGGCCTCGAGACGTGTTGAAGAAGGTCTCTCGAGGTCTTTCTCGGCTTGAGGCAGGACACCCTGGGGTCCCTCGACTTGTGCAGGTGACCTCAGGGGGCTTCTCATGGTGGCTCTGAGAAGTCAGGGAAACTGGAGGTGGGAGGGGCCTCTCGGCACTCCACTGGGTTTGGTGCATTGGAAGAGGGCCTCATCTCCAGTTGAGGCAGGAACCTCAGGGTTCCTCTGACTTCAGACTCCGACCGCAAGGTCCCTGCAGACTTGGGACAGGAGAGTCAGGCCTCGTCTTGGGTTGAGGCATGGAACTCCGCTTGCCTCTCGAGGTGTTCCCGGGGAGACAGGCCACTTGTCGAGCGGTATTTGGAACCTGGGGGTCTTTTCCCGACGATGCACGGGCGAGTCACTGCCCCTTCGTGTTGACTTCATTCACAGGGTGGAGTTCGAAGAGGTGTCCGGGCATCGGGTTCTTATCAAGAGGGGACCGGGAAATCGGGGTCCTTCGGAATGTGGAACCACCCACGAGGCCACGTCTGGAATGTCGTCGTGAGACCGGCCTCATCCTGAGGTGCGACCGGAAGGCCGGGAACCCCTTCCAGACAAAGCAGGGGAGTCGACCCTCCTGTCCAGATCAGGAGGGTAGAAGAGGCTCAGAGGAAGTGTAGCCTCGGTGTTCCTCTCGAGGGAGACCGGGATGTCGGGGCACTTTGTGGGTCGCATCAAGGGTGACAAGTACCGTTTCGAACTCCAATTCCTAACGTGGGACTTCTCCTGAGACGCTGTAGCGGCACAGGGCTACATCTTGCGATGACGGGGGAACCACGTGGTTGTTCTCGAGGTGTAGCAGGATTCTCGAATTACGACGGGGAATTCAGGATGCTTCTTGTGTAGGCCCAGGAAAGTCCAATCTTCCATTCGAGTTGCGAAGCAAAGCTGGGGATTGCTCTCGAGTGACTGCAGGGCCAATAGACCTCATCTAGGCTTGTGTCCAGAAGCCAGTGTTCCTCTCCAGGGGCGACAGGGATCTCGGGGTTGCATTCCAGACACACCCGGGGAGACAGGCATCCATCTCGAGTGGAAGCAAAGAACCCCGCTCTGCTCTCGAGTCGCGACGGGTATCTCTTGGAGCTCACTGGGTGGACTAAAGGGAGTCAAGCCTCCTGAGGCTTTTGGAGAGAGGTCGCGAGATTGGAGGTTCTCGGCCGCAGTGACGGGGGCTCGGCGGCCCCAGTGTGCGCTTTCTCACGAGGTACGACGGCGAGGTCAGGACCAGCCCCGGCTGATCCAGGGTATTCGAAGGAGAGACGGCGTAGGCGAAGATCAGGAAACCACTGCTTAATTAAATGTTAATTAAGGATATAAAGAGTAATAGAATGAGGATAGCTCAGTGAGGAAATTCAGTGGCGAAAAGAGGCTGAATAATTCAGCCAGAAGGTACGAGAAAGAACGACATGGTGAGACCAAGTTTCGGTGAACAAGGCCCGCACTTTATTTTTCAAAGTAGTTTTTATACCTTAAGTTATGCATAGAGGATAATGGGGGAAGGGGTAGAGTCTTGCAGCAAACCAGGCTTTCTTCCTGCAAACTTATCATATGCAAAAGCTTAGGTGATTTGCATCATCTTCTGGCCCGGAGGCCTGTTAACATTTTAAGACCTTTTCTTCAGAAACCTTATTTTTCTCTAAAGGTGGTTGGTCAGGAGCCACCCTCCAAAAAAGCATTAGATAAAGTTGCATTCCTACAGAGCAAAGGTGTGGTGGGCTATAACAAGAAAAAGAATTAACTCAAGGGTCCCAGGTTACAAACATTAAAGCTACTACTTACACCAATTATATTAATCAATACACTGCCAGGGACACAGCAGGTAAGGGATATGGAAACTTAGCAGCAAACAATGGCCCAACAAGTGAAAAACCATTCACCAATACAATTTCTAATCAATCTTGTAACTACTCAAAAGAATTTGTGTTTAGACAGTTTAGAACATCTCCTGCCTCTCACAGTTGGGAGGCTCTGAACAATCACATGTGGCCGGAAAAACCTATTCAGGCAGGCTAGAGGATTTCCAAAGGAGTTTGTAGGTTAAACACTGTCACACCCAGGAATTATTAACTGGAACTGTAAGCTAACTCTTTTTTCAGAGAGAGGTAGTGGGGGAGAGCCCCCGTAAAGTCAGAGGTTTAGGTGCAAGCACAAGCAGAAAGTAGGCAGACTCTGGTTTTGGGGGTATATGCTCGAGAATTTCCAGGGGGACTCCTGAAGCTCGATCCCGCCTTTGCGTATGCCGAGCCTCCTTCCTCATGACCTTTGTCATGGGCGGAGTCCCTCACTGGCTCCCAGCAGTGATAGAATTCCAGTGGAGCTATTCCAGATCCTGAATGATGATGCTGTGGAAAGTGCTGCACTCAATATGCAATATGCAATATGCACTCAATATGCAATATGCCGGCTCACGGCAGTAGGGGAATCTGGCCTCGAGACGTGTTGAAGAAGGTCTCTCGAGGTCTTTCTCGGGTTGAGGCAGGACACCCTGGGGTCCCTCGACTTGTGCAGGTGACCTCAGGGGGCTTCTCATGGTGGCTCTGAGAAGTCAGGGAAACTGGAGGTGGGAGGGGCCTCTCGGCACTCCACTGGGTTTGGTGCATTGGAAGAGGGCCTCATCTCCAGCTGAGGCAGGAACCTCAGGGTTCCTCTGACTTCAGACTCCGACCGCAAGGTCCCTGCAGACTTGGGACAGGAGAGTCAGGCCTCGTCTTGGGTTGAGGCATGGAACTCCGCTTGCCTCTCGAGGTGTTCCCGGGGAGACAGGCCACTTGTCGAGCGGTATTTGGAACCTGGGGGTCTTTTCCCGACGATGCACGGGCGAGTCACTGCCCCTTCGTGTTGACTTCATTCACAGGGTGGAGTTCGAAGAGGTGTCCGGGCATCGGGTTCTTATCAAGAGGGGACCGGGAAATCGGGGTCCTTCGGAATGTGGAACCACCCACGAGGCCACGTCTGGAATGTCGTCGTGAGACCGGCCTCATCCTGAGGTGCGACCGGAAGGCCGGGAACCCCTTCCAGACAAAGCAGGGGAGTCGACCCTCCTGTCCAGATCAGGAGGGTAGAAGAGGCTCAGAGGAAGTGTTGCCAGAAAACTTCGGTGTTCCTCTCGAGGGAGACCGGGATGTCGGGGCACTTTGTGGGTCGCATCAAGGGTGACAAGTACCGTTTCGAACTCCAATTCCTAAAGTGGGACTTCTCCTGAGACGCTGTAGCGGCACAGGGCTACATCTTGCGATGACGGGGGAACCACGTGGTTTTTCTCGAGGTGTAGCAGGATTCTCGAATTACGACGGGGAATTCAGGATGCTTCTTGTGTAGGCCCAGGGAAGTCCAATCTTCCATTCGAGTTGCGAAGGAAAGCTGGGGATTGCTCTCGAGTGACTGCAGGGCCAATAGACCTCATCTAGGCTTGTGTCCAGAAGCCAGTGTTCCTCTCCAGGGGCGACAGGGATCTCGGGGTTGCATTCCAGACACACCCGGGGAGACAGGCATCCATCTCGAGTGGAAGCAAAGAACCCCGCTCTGCTCTCGAGTCGCGACGGGTATCTCTTGGAGCTCACTGGGTGGACTAAAGGGAGTCAAGCCTCCTGAGGCTTTTGGAGAGAGGTCGCGAGATTGGTCTCTAGGCCATGCAGGAGACGAAGGCCCTCATCTCGCGATGACGGGGGAGTCTTGGGGTTGTTCTCGAGCGGCGGCCCCAGTGTGCGCTTTCTCACGAGGTACGACGGCGAGGTCAGTGAGCCTCTCGTGGGGCGCCAGGGAAGTCGGGTCTCCATGCGAGTGGCGAGGGCGAGCGCGTCATTGCTCTCGAGCCATGGTAGCGTGCCGGGGACCAGCCCCGGCTGATCCAGGGTATTCGAAGGAGAGACGGCGTAGGCGAAGATCAGGAAACCACTGCTTAATTAAATGTTAATTAAGGATATAAAGAGTAATAGAATGAGGATAGCTCAGTGAGGAAATTCAGTGGTGAAAAGAGGCTGAATAATTCAGCCAGAAGGTAAGAGAAAGAACGACATGGTGAGACCAAGTTTCGGTGAACAAGGCCCGCACTTTATTTTTCAAAGTAGTTTTTATACCTTAAGTTATGCATAGAGGATAAGGGGGGAAGGGGTAGAGTCTTGCAGCAAACCAGGCTTTCTTCCTGCAAACTTATCATATGCAAAAGCTTAGGTGATTTGTATCATCTTCTGGCCCGGAGGCCTGTTAACATTTTAAGACCTTTTCTTCAGAAACCTTATTTTTCTCTAAAGGTGGTTGGTCAGGAGCCACCCTCCAAAAAAGCATTAGATAAAGTTGCATTCCTACAGAGCAAAGGTGTGGTGGGCTATAACAAGAAAAAGAATTAACTCAAGGGTCCCAGGTTACAAACATTAAAGCTACTACTTACACCAATTATATTAATCAATACACTGCCAGGGACACAGCAGGTAAGGGATATGGAAACTTAGCAGCAAACAATGGCCCAACAAGTGAAAAACCATTCACCAATACAATTTCTAATCAATCTTGTAACTACTCAAAAGAATTTGTGTTTAGACAGTTTAGAACATCTCCTGCCTCTCACAGTTGGGAGGCTCTGAACAATCACATGTGGCCGGAAAAACCTATTCAGGCAGGCTAGAGGATTTCCAAAGGAGTTTGTAGGTTAAACACTGTCACACCCAGGAATTATTAACTGGAACTGTAAGCTAACTTTTTTCAGAGAGAGGTAGTGGGGGAGAGCCCCCGTAAAGTCAGAGGTTTAGGTGCAAGCACAAGCAGAAAGTAGGCAGACTCTGGTTTTGGGGGTATATGCTCGAGAATTTCCAGGGGGACTCCTGAAGCTCGATCCCGCCTTTGCGTATGCCGAGCCTCCTTCCTCATGACCTTTGTCATGGGCGGAGTTCCTCACTGGCTCCCAGCAGTGATAGAATTCCAGTGGAGCTATTCCAGATCCTGAATGATGATGCTGTGGAAAGTGCTGCACTCAATATGCAATATGCAATATGCACTCAATATGCAATATGCCGGCTCACGGCAGTAGGGGAATCTGGCCTCGAGACGTGTTGAAGAAGGTCTCTCGAGGTCTTTCTCGGGTTGAGGCAGGACACCCTGGGGTCCCTCGACTTGTGCAGGTGACCTCAGGGGGCTTCTCATGGTGGCTCTGAGAAGTCAGGGAAACTGGAGGTGGGAGGGGCCTCTCGGCACTCCACTGGGTTTGGTGCATTGGAAGAGGGCCTCATCTCCAGTTGAGGCAGGAACCTCAGGGTTCCTCTGACTTCAGACTCCGACCGCAAGGTCCCTGCAGACTTGGGACAGGAGAGTCAGGCCTCGTCTTGGGTTGAGGCATGGAACTCCGCTTGCCTCTCGAGGTGTTCCCGGGGAGACAGGCCACTTGTCGAGCGGTATTTGGAACCTGGGGGTCTTTTCCCGACGATGCACGGGCGAGTCACTGCCCCTTCGTGTTGACTTCATTCACAGGGTGGAGTTCGAAGAGGTGTCCGGGCATCGGGTTCTTATCAAGAGGGGACCGGGAAATCGGGGTCCTTCGGAATGTGGAACCACCCACGAGGCCACGTCTGGAATGTCGTCGTGAGACCGGCCTCATCCTGAGGTGCGACCGGAAGGCCGGGAACCCCTTCCAGACAAAGCAGGGGAGTCGACCCTCCTGTCCAGATCAGGAGGGTAGAAGAGGCTCAGAGGAAGTGTTGCCAGAAAACCTCGGTGTTCCTCTCGAGGGAGACCGGGATGTCGGGGCACTTTGTGGGTCGCATCAAGGGTGACAAGTACCGTTTCGACCTCCAATTCCTAAAGTGGGACTTCTCCTGAGACGCTGTAGCGGCACAGGGCTACATCTTGCGATGACGGGGGAACCACGTGGTTTTTCTCGAGGTGTAGCAGGATTCTCGAACTACGACGGGGAATTCAGGATGCTTCTTGTGTAGGCCCAGGGAAGTCCAATCTTCCATTCGAGTTTCGAAGGAAAGCTGGGGATTGCTCTCGAGTGACTGCAGGGCCAATAGGCCTCATCTAGGCTTGTGTCCAGAAGCCAGTGTTCCTCTCCAGGGGCGACAGGGATCTCGGGGTTGCATTCCAGACACACCCGGGGAGACAGGCATCCATCTCGAGTGGAAGCAAAGAACCCCGCTCTGCTCTCGAGTCGCGACGGGTATCTCTTGGAGCTCACTGGGTGGACTAAAGGGAGTCAAGCCTCCTGAGGCTTTTGGAGAGAGGTCGCGAGATTGGTCTCTAGGCCATGCAGGAGACGAAGGCCCTCATCTCGCGATGACGGGGGAGTCTTGGGGTTGTTCTCGAGCGGCGGCCCCAGTGTGCGGTTTCTCACGAGGTACGACGGCGAGGTCAGTGAGCCTCTCGTGGGGCGCCAGGGAAGTCGGGTCTCCATGCGAGTGGCGAGGGCGAGCGCGTCATTGCTCTCGAGCCATGGTAGGGTGCCGGGGACCAGCCCCGGCTGATCCAGGGTATTCGAAGGAGAGACGGCGTAGGCGAAGATCAGGAAACCACTGCTTAATTAAATGTTAATTAAGGATATAAAGAGTAATAGAATGAGGATAGCTCAGTGAGGAAATTCAGTGGTGAAAAGAGGCTGAATAATTCAGCCAGAAGGTAAGAGAAAGAACGACATGGTGAGACCAAGTTTCGGTGAACAAGGCCCGCACTTTATTTTTCAAAGTAGTTTTTATACCTTAAGTTATGCATAGAGGATAATGGGGGAAGGGGTAGAGTCTTGCAGCAAACCAGGCTTTCTTCCTGCAAACTTATCATATGCAAAAGCTTAGGTGATTTGCATCATCTTCTGGCCCGGAGGCCTGTTAACATTTTAAGACCTTTTCTTCAGAAACCTTATTTTTCTCTAAAGGTGGTTGGTCAGGAGCCACCCTCCAAAAAGCATTAGATAAAGTTGCATTCCTACAGAGCAAAGGTGTGGTGGGCTATAACAAGAAAAAGAATTAACTCAAGGGTCCCAGGTTACAAACATTAAAGCTACTACTTACACCAATTATATTAATCAATACACTGCCAGGGACACAGCAGGTAAGGGATATGGAAACTTAGCAGCAAACAATGGCCCAACAAGTGAAAAACCATTCACCAATACAATTTCTAATCAATCTTGTAACTACTCAAAAGAATTTGTGTTTAGACAGTTTAGAACATCTCCTGCCTCTCACAGTTGGGAGGCTCTGAACAATCACATGTGGCCGGAAAAACCTATTCAGGCAGGCTAGAGGATTTCCAAAGGAGTTTGTAGGTTAAACACTGTCACACCCAGGAATTATTAACTGGAACTGTAAGCTAACTCTTTTTCAGAGAGAGGTAGTGGGGGAGAGCCCCCGTAAAGTCAGAGGTTTAGGTGCAAGCACAAGCAGAAAGTAGGCAGACTCTGGTTTTGGGGGTATATGCTCGAGAATTTCCAGGGGGACTCCTGAAGCTCGATCCCGCCTTTGCGTATGCCGAGCCTCCTTCCTCATGACCTTTGTCATGGGCGGAGTTCCTCACTGGCTCCCAGCAGTGATAGAATTCCAGTGGAGCTATTCCAGATCCTGAATGATGATGCTGTGGAAAGTGCTGCACTCAATATGCAATATGCAATATGCACTCAATATGCAATATGCCGGCTCACGGCAGTAGGGGAACTGGCCTCGAGACGTGTTGAAGAAGGTCTCTCGAGGTCTTTCTCGGGTTGAGGCAGGACACCCTGGGGTCCCTCGACTTGTGCAGGTGACCTCAGGGGGCTTCTCATGGTGGCTCTGAGAAGTCAGGGAAACTGGAGGTGGGAGGGGCCTCTCGGCACTCCACTGGGTTTGGTGCATTGGAAGAGGGCCTCATCTCCAGTTGAGGCAGGAACCTCAGGGTTCCTCTGACTTCAGACTCCGACCGCAAGGTCCCTGCAGACTTGGGACAGGAGAGTCAGGCCTCGTCTTGGGTTGAGGCATGGAACTCCGCTTGCCTCTCGAGGTGTTCCCGGGGAGACAGGCCACTTGTCGAGCGGTATTTGGAACCTGGGGTCTTTTCCCGACGATGCACGGGCGAGTCACTGCCCCTTCGTGTTGACTTCATTCACAGGGTGGAGTTCGGAGAGGTGTCCGGGCATCGGGTTCTTATCAAGAGGGGACCGGGAAATCGGGGTCCTTCGGAATGTGGAACCACCCACGAGGCCACGTCTGGAATGTCGTCGTGAGACCGGCCTCATCCTGAGGTGCGACCGGAAGGCCGGGAACCCCTTCCAGACAAAGCAGGGGAGTCGACCCTCCTGTCCAGATCAGGAGGGTAGAAGGGCTCAGAGGAAGTGGTGCCGGAAAACCTCGGTGTACCTCTCGAGGGAGACCGGGATGTCGGGGAACTTTGTGGGTCACATCATGGGTGCCAAGTACCGTTTCGACCTCCAATTCCTAACGTGGGACTTCTCCTGAGACGCTGTAGCGGGAAAGGGCTTCATCTTGCGATGACGGGGGAATCTCGGGGTTGTTCTCGAGCGGCGGGATTCTCGAGTTACGACGGGGAAATCAGGATGCCTCTTGTGTTGGCCCAGGGAAGTCCAATCTTCCATTCGAGTTGCGAAGGAAAGCTGGGGATTGCTCTCGAGTGACTGCAGGGCCAATAGACCTCATCTAGGCTTGTGTCCAGAAGCCAATGTTCCTCTCCAGGGGCGACAGGGATCTCGGGGTTGCATTCCAGACGCACCCGGGGAGACAGGCATCCATCTCGAGTGGAAGCAAAGAACCCCGCTCTGCTCTCGAGTCGCGACGGGTATCTCTTGGAGCTCACTGGGTGGACTCAAGGGAGTCAAGCCTCCTGAGGCGTCTGGAGAGAGGTGGCGAGATTGGTCTCTAGGCCATGCAGGAGACGATGCCCTCATCTCGCGATGACGGGGGAGTCTCGGGGTTTTTCTCGAGCGGCGGCCCCAGTGTGCGGTTTCTCACGAGGTAAGACGGCGAGGTCAGTGAGCCTCTCGTGGGGCACCAGGGAAGTCGGGTCTCCATGCTAGTGGCGAGGGGGAGCGCGTCATATCTCTCGAGTCATGGTAGGGGAATCTGGCCTCGAGACTTGTTGAAGAAGGTCTCTCGAGGTCTTTCTCGGGTTGAGGCAGGAAACCCTGGGTTCCCTCGATTTGTGCAGGTGACCTCAGTGGGCTTCTCATGGTGGCTCTGAGAAGTCAGGGAAACTGGAGGTGGGAGGGGCCTCTCGGGTCGCCACTGGGTTTGATGCATTTGAAGAGGGCCTCATCTCCAGTTGAGGCAGGAACCTCAGGGTTCCTCTGATTTCAGACTCCGATCGCAGGGTCCCTGCAGACTGGGGACAGGAGAGTCAGGCCTCGTCTTGGGTTGAGGCATGGAACTCCGCTTGCCTCTCGAGATGTCCCCGGGGAGAGAGGCCACTTGTCGAGCTGTATTTGGAACCTGGGGTTTTTCCGACGATGCACGGGGAGTCACTGCCCCTTCGTGTTGACTTCATTCACAGGGTGGAGTTCGGAGAGGTGTCCGGGCATCGGGTTCTTATCAAGAGGGGACCGGGAAATCGGGGTCCTACGGAATGTGGAACCACCCACGAGGCCACGTCTGGAATGTCTTCGTGAGACCGGCCTCATCCTGAGGTGCGACCGGAAGGTCGGGAACCCCTTCCAGACAAAGCAGGGGAGTCGACCCTCCTGTCCAGATCAGGAGGGGAGAAAGGGCTCAGAGGAAGGGGTGCCGGAAAACCTCAGTGTTCCTCTCGAGGGAGACCGGGATTTCGGGGAACTTTGTGGGTCGCATCAAGGGTGCCAAGTGCCCTTTCGACCTCCAATTCCTAACGTGGGACTTCTCCTGAGACGCTGTAGCGGGAAAGGGCTTCATCTTGCGATGACGGGGGAGCCACGTGGTTTTTCTCGAGTTACGGCGGGATTCTCGAGTTACGACGGGGAATTCAGGATGCCTCTTGTGTTGGCCCAGGCAAGTCCAATCTTCCATTCGAGTTGCGAAGGAAAGCTGGGGATTGCTCTCGAGTGACTGCAGGGCCAATAGACCTCATCTAGGCTTGTGTCCAGAAGCCAATGTTCCTCTCCAGGGGCGACAGGGATCTCGGGGTTGCATTCCAGACGCACCCGGGGAGACAGGCATTCATCTCGAGTGGAAGCAAAGAACCCCGCTCTGCTCTCGAGTCGCGACGGGTATCTCTTGGAGCTCACTGGGTGGACTCAAGGGAGTCAAGCCTCCTGAGGCGTTTGGAGAGAGGTCGCGAGATTGGTCTCTAGGCCATGCAGGAGACGAAGGCCCTCATCTCTCGATGACGGGGGAGGCTCGGGGTTGTTCTCGAGCGGCGGCCCCAGTGTGCGGTTTCTCACGAGGTACGACGGCGAGGTCAGTGAGCCTCTCGTGGGGCGCCAGGGAAGTCGGGTCTCCATGCGAGTGGCGAGGGGGAGCGCGTCATTGCTCTCAAGCCAGTAGGGGAATCTGGCCTCGAGACGTGTTGAAGAAGGTCTCTCGAGGTCTTTCTCGGGTTGAGGCAGGACACCCTGGGGTCCCTCGACTTGTGCAGGTGACCTCAGGGGGCTTCTCATGGTGGCTCTGAGAAGTCAGGGAAACTGGAGGTGGGAGGGGCCTCTCGGGACTCCACTGGGTTTGGTGCATTGGAAGAGGGCCTCATCTCCAGTTGAGGCAGGAACCTCAGGGTTCCTCTGATTTCAGACTCCGACCGCAAGGTCCCTGCAGACTGGGGACAGGAGAGTCAGGCCTCGTCTTGGGTTGAGGCATGGAACTCCGCTTGCCTCTCGAGGTGTTCCCGGGGAGACAGGCCACTTGTCGAGCGGTATTTGGAACCTGGGGTCTTTTCCCGACGATGCACGGGCGAGTCACTGCCCCTTCGTGTTGACTTCATTCACAGGGTGGAGTTCGAAGAGGTGTCCGGGCATCGGGTTCTTATCAAGAGGGGACCGGGAAATCGGGGTCCTTCGGAATGTGGAACCACCCACGAGGCCACGTCTGGAATGTCGTCGTGAGACCGGCCTCATCCTGAGGTGCGACCGGAAGGCCGGGAACCCCTTCCAGACAAAGCAGGGGAGTCGACCCTCCTGTCCAGATCAGGAGGGTAGAAGAGGCTCAGAGGAAGTGTTGCCGGAAAACCTCGGTGTTCCTCTCGAGGGAGACCGGGATGTCGGGGCACTTTGTGGGTCGCATCAAGGGTGCCAAGTACCGTTTCGAACTCCAATTCCTAACGTGGGACTTCTCCTGAGACGCTGTAGCGGCACAGGGCTTCATCTTGCGATGACGGGGGAACCACGTGGTTTTTCTCGAGTGTAGCAGGATTCTCGAGTTACGACGGGGAATTCAGGATGCCTCTTGTGTTGGCCCAGGGAAGTCCAATCTTCCATTCGAGTTGCGAAGGAAAGCTGGGGATTGCTCTCGAGTGACTGCAGGGCCAATAGACCTCATCTAGGCTTGTGTCCAGAAGCCAGTGTTCCTCTCCAGGGGCGACAGGGATCTCGGGGTTGCATTCCAGACACACCCGGGGAGACAGGCATCCATCTCGAGTGGAAGCAAAGAACCCCGCTCTGCTCTCGAGTCGCGACGGGTATCTCTTGGAGCTCACTGGGTGGACTAAAGGGAGTCAAGCCTCCTGAGGCGTTTGGAGAGAGGTCGCGAGATTGGTCTCTAGGCCATGCAGGAGACGAAGGCCCTCATCTCGCGATGACGGGGGAGTCTCGGGGTTGTTCTCGAGCGGCGGCCCCAGTGTGCGCTTTCTCACGAGGTACGACGGCGAGGTCAGTGAGCCTCTCGTGGGGCGCCAGGGAAGTCGGGTCTCCATGCGAGTGGCGAGGGCGAGCGCGTCATTGCTCTCGAGCCATGGTAGGGTGCCGGGGACCAGCCCCGGCTGATCCAGGGTATTCGAAGGAGAGACGGCGTAGGCGAAGATCAGGAAACCACTGCTTAATTAAATGTTAATTAAGGATATAAAGAGTAATAGAATGAGGATAGCTCAGTGAGGAAATTCAGTGGCGAAAAGAGGCTGAATAATTCAGCCAGAAGGTAAGAGAAAGAACGACATGGTGAGACCAAGTTTCGGTGAACAAGGCCCGCACTTTATTTTTCAAAGTAGTTTTTATACCTTAAGTTATGCATAGAGGATAATGGGGGAAGGGGTAGAGTCTTGCAGCAAACCAGGCTTTCTTCCTGCAAACTTATCATATGCAAAAGCTTAGGTGATTTGCATCATCTTCTGGCCCGGAGGCCTGTTAACATTTTAAGACCTTTTCTTCAGAAACCTTATTTTTCTCTAAAGGTGGTTGGTCAGGAGCCACCCTCCAAAAAAGCATTAGATAAAGTTGCATTCCTACAGAGCAAAGGTGTGGTGGGCTATAACAAGAAAAAGAATTAACTCAAGGGTCCCAGGTTACAAACATTAAAGCTACTACTTACACCAATTATATTAATCAATACACTGCCAGGGACACAGCAGGTAAGGGATATGGAAACTTAGCAGCAAACAATGGCCCAACAAGTGAAAAACCATTCACCAATACAATTTCTAATCAATCTTGTAACTACTCAAAAGAATTTGTGTTTAGACAGTTTAGAACATCTCCTGCCTCTCACAGTTGGGAGGCTCTGAACAATCACATGTGGCCGGAAAAACCTATTCAGGCAGGCTAGAGGATTTCCAAAGGAGTTTGTAGGTTAAACACTGTCACACCCAGGAATTATTAACTGGAACTGTAAGCTAACTCTTTTTTCAGAGAGAGGTAGTGGGGGAGAGCCCCCGTAAAGTCAGAGGTTTAGGTGCAAGCACAAGCAGAAAGTAGGCAGACTCTGGTTTTGGGGGTATATGCTCGAGAATTTCCAGGGGGACTCCTGAAGCTCGATCCCGCCTTTGCGTATGCCGAGCCTCCTTCCTCATGACCTTTGTCATGGGCGGAGTTCCTCACTGGCTCCCAGCAGTGATAGAATTCCAGTGGAGCTATTCCAGATCCTGAATGATGATGCTGTGGAAAGTGCTGCACTCAATATGCAATATGCAATATGCACTCAATATGCAATATGCCGGCTCACGGCAGTAGGGGAATCTGGCCTCGAGACGTGTTGAAGAAGGTCTCTCGAGGTCTTTCTCGGGTTGAGGCAGGACACCCTGGGGTCCCTCGACTTGTGCAGGTGACCTCAGGGGGCTTCTCATGGTGGCTCTGAGAAGTCAGGGAAACTGGAGGTGGGAGGGGCCTCTCGGCACTCCACTGGGTTTGGTGCATTGGAAGAGGGCCTCATCTCCAGTTGAGGCAGGAACCTCAGGGTTCCTCTGACTTCAGACTCCGACCGCAAGGTCCCTGCAGACTTGGGACAGGAGAGTCAGGCCTCGTCTTGGGTTGAGGCATGGAACTCCGCTTGCCTCTCGAGGTGTTCCCGGGGAGACAGGCCACTTGTCGAGCGGTATTTGGAACCTGGGGGTCTTTTCCCGACGATGCACGGGCGAGTCACTGCCCCTTCGTGTTGACTTCATTCACAGGGTGGAGTTCGAAGAGGTGTCCGGGCATCGGGTTCTTATCAAGAGGGGACCGGGAAATCGGGGTCCTTCGGAATGTGGAACCACCCACGAGGCCACGTCTGGAATGTCGTCGTGAGACCGGCCTCATCCTGAGGTGCGACCGGAAGGTCGGGAACCCCTTCCAGACAAAGCAGGGGAGTCGACCCTCCTGTCCAGATCAGGAGGGTAGAAGGGGCTCAGAGGAAGTGGTGCGGGAAAACCTCGGTGTTCCTCTCGAGGGAGACCGGGATGTCGGGGCACTTTGTGGGTCGCATCAAGGGTGCCAAGTACCGTTTCGACCTCCAATTCCTAACGTGGGACTTCTCCTGAGACGCTGTAGCGGGAAAGGGCTTCATCTTGCGATGACGGGGGAGCCACGTGGTTTTTCTCGAGTTGCAGCGGGATTCTCGAGTTACGACGGGGAATTCAGGATGCCTCTTGTGTTGGCCCAGGGAAGTCCAATCTTCCATTCGAGTTGCGAAGGAAAGCTGGGGATTGCTCTCGAGTGACTGCAGGGCCAATAGACCTCATCTAGGCTTGTGTCCAGAAGCCAATGTTCCTCTCCAGGGGCGACAGGGATCTCGGGGTTGCATTCCAGACGCACCCGGGGAGACAGGCATTCATCTCGAGTGGAAGCAAAGAACCCCGCTCTGCTCTCGAGTCGCGACGGGTATCTCTTGGAGCTCACTGGGTGGACTCAAGGGAGTCAAGCCTCCTGAGGCGTTTGGAGAGAGGTCGCGAGATTGGTCTCTAGGCCATGCAGGAGACGAAGGCCCTCATCTCGCGATGACGGGGGAATCTCGGGGTTGTTCTCGAGCGGCGGCCCCAGTGTGCGGTTTCTCACGAGGTACGACGGCGAGGTCAGTGAGCCTCTCGTGGGGCGCCAGGGAAGTCGGGTCTCCATGCGAGTGGCGAGGGGGAGCGCGTCATTGCTCCCGAGCCATGGTAGGGGAATCTGGCCTCGAGACGTGTTGAAGAAGGTCTCTCGAGGTCTTTCTCGGGTTGAGGCAGGAAACCCTGGGTTCCCTCGACTTGTGCAGGTGACCTCAGGGGCTTCTCATGGTGGCTCTGAGAAGCCAGGGAAACTGGAGGTGGGAGGGGCCTCTCGGGACTCCACTGGGTTTGGTGCATTGGAAGAGGGCCTCATCTCCAGTTGAGGCAGGAACCGCAGGGTACCTCTGATTTCAGACTCCGATCGCAGGGTCCCTGCAGACTGGGGACAGGAGAGTCAGGCCTCGTGTTGGGTTGAGGCATGGAACTCCGCTTGCCTCTCGAGATGTCCCCGGGGAGAGAGGCCACTTGTCGAGCTGTATTTGGAACCTGGGGTTTTTTCCGACGATGGGCGAGTCACTGCCCCTTCGTGTTGACTTCATTCACAGGGTGGAGTTCGGAGAGGTGTCCGGGCATCGGGTTCTTATCAAGAGGGGACCGGGAAATCGGGGTCCTACGGAATGTGGAACCACCCACGAGGCCACGTCTGGAATGTCTTCGTGAGACCGGCCTCATCCTGAGGTGCGACCGGAAGGTCGGGAACCCCTTCCAGACAAAGCAGGGGAGTCGACCCTCCTGTCCAGATCAGGAGGGGAGAAAGGGCTCAGAGGAAGGGGTGCCGGAAAACCTCAGGGTTCCTCTCGAGGGAGACCGGGATTTCGGGGAACTTTGTGGGTCGCATCAAGGGTGCCAAGTGCCCTTTCGACCTCCAATTCCTAACGTGGGACTTCTCCTGAGACGCTGTAGCGGGAAAGGGCTTCATCTTGCGATGACGGTGGAGCCACGTGGTTTTTCTCGAGTTACGGCGGGATTCTCGAGTTACGACGGGGAATTCAGGATGCCTCTTGTGTTGGCCCAGGCAAGTCCAATCTTCCATTCGAGTTGCGAAGGAAAGCTGGGGATTGCTCTCGAGTGACTGCAGGGCCAATAGACCTCATCTAGGCTTGTGTCCAGAAGCCAATGTTCCTCTCCAGGGGCGACAGGGATCTCGGGGTTGCATTCCAGACGCACCCGGGGAGACAGGCATTCATCTCGAGTGGAAGCAAAGAACCCCGCTCTGCTCTCGAGTCGCGACGGGTATCTCTTGGAGCTCACTGGGTGGACTCAAGGGAGTCAAGCCTCCTGAGGCGTTTGGAGAGAGGTCGCGAGATTGGTCTCTAGGCCATGCAGGAGACGAAGGCCCTCATCTCTCGATGACGGGGGAATCTCGGGGTTGTTCTCGAGCGGCGGCCCCAGTGTGCGGTTTCTCACGAGGTACGACGGCGAGGTCAGTGAGCCTCTCGTGGGGCGCCAGGGAAGTCGGGTCTCCATGCGAGTGGCGAGGGGGAGCGCGTCATTGCTCCCGAGCCATGGTAGGGGAATCTGGCCTCGAGACGTGTTGAAGAAGGTCTCTCGAGGTCTTTCTCGGGTTGAGGCAGGAAACCCTGGGTTCCCTCGACTTGTGCAGGTGACCTCAGGGGGCTTCTCATGGTGGCTCTGAGAAGCCAGGGAAACTGGAGGTGGGAGGGGCCTCTCGGGACTCCACTGGGTTTGGTGCATTGGAAGAGGGCCTCATCTCCAGTTGAGGCAGGAACCGCAGGGTACCTCTGATTTCAGACTCCGATCGCAGGGTCCCTGCAGACTGGGGACAGGAGAGTCAGGCCTCGTCTTGGGTTGAGGCATGGAACTCCGCTTGCCTCTCGAGATGTCCCCGGGGAGAGAGGCCACTTGTCGAGCTGTATTTGGAACCTGGGGTTTTTCCGAACGATGCACGGGGAAAAACTGCCCCTTCGTGTTGACTTCATTCACAGGGTGGAGTTCGGAGAGGTGTCCGGGCATCGGGTTCTTATCAAGAGGGGACCGGGAAATCGGGGTCCTACGGAATGTGGAACCACCCACGAGGCCACGTCTGGAATGTCTTCGTGAGACCGGCCTCATCCTGAGGTGCGACCGGAAGGTCGGGAACCCCTTCCAGACAAAGCAGGGGAGTCGACCCTCCTGTCCAGATCAGGAGGGGAGAAAGGGCTCAGAGGAGGGCCGGGAAAACCTCAGTGTTCCTCTCGAGGGAGACCGGGATTTCGGGGAACTTTGTGGGTCGCATCAAGGGTGCCAAGTGCCCTTTCGACCTCCAATTCCTAACGTGGGACTTCTCCTGAGGCGCTGTAGCGGGAAAGGGCTTCATCTTGCGATGACGGGGGAGCCACGTGGTTTTTCTCGAGTTACGGCGGGATTCTCGAGTTACGACGGGGAATTCAGGATGCCTCTTGTGTTGGCCCAGGCAAGTCCAATCTTCCATTCGAGTTGCGAAGGAAAGCTGGGGATTGCTCTCGAGTGACTGCAGGGCCAATAGACCTCATCTAGGCTTGTGTCCAGAAGCCAATGTTCCTCTCCAGGGGCGACAGGGATCTCGGGGTTGCATTCCAGACGCACCCGGGGAGACAGGCATTCATCTCGAGTGGAAGCAAAGAACCCCGCTCTGCTCTCGAGTCGCGACGGGTATCTCTTGGAGCTCACTGGGTGGACTCAAGGGAGTCAAGCCTCCTGAGGCGTTTGGAGAGAGGTCGCGAGATTGGTCTCTAGGCCATGCAGGAGACGAAGGCCCTCATCTCTCGATGACGGGGGCTCGGGGTTGTTCTCGAGCGGCGGCCCCAGTGTGCGGTTTCTCACGAGGTACGACGGCGAGGTCAGTGAGCCTCTCGTGGGGCGCCAGGGAAGTCGGGTCTCCATGCGAGTGGCGAGGGGAGCGCGTCATTGCTCGAGCCATGGTAGGGGAATCTGGCCTCGAGACGTGTTGAAGAAGGTCTCTCGAGGTCTTTCTCGGGTTGAGGCAGGAAACCCTGGGTTCCCTCGACTTGTGCAGGTGACCTCAGGGGGCTTCTCATGGTGGCTCTGAGAAGCCAGGGAAACTGGAGGTGGGAGGGGCCTCTCGGGACTCCACTGGGTTTGGTGCATTGGAAGAGGGCCTCATCTCCAGTTGAGGCAGGAACCGCAGGGTACCTCTGATTTCAGACTCCGATCGCAGGGTCCCTGCAGACTGGGGACAGGAGAGTCAGGCCTCGTCTTGGGTTGAGGCATGGAACTCCGCTTGCCTCTCGAGATGTCCCCGGGGAGAGAGGCCACTTGTCGAGCTGTATTTGGAACCTGGGGTCTTTTCCGACGATGCACGGGGAGTCACTGCCCCTTCGTGTTGACTTCATTCACAGGGTGGAGTTCGGAGAGGTGTCCGGGCATCGGGTTCTTATCAAGAGGGGACCGGGAAATCGGGGTCCTACGGAATGTGGAACCACCCACGAGGCCACGTCTGGAATGTCTTCGTGAGACCGGCCTCATCCTGAGGTGCGACCGGAAGGTCGGGAACCCCTTCCAGACAAAGCAGGGGAGTCGACCCTCCTGTCCAGATCAGGAGGGTAGAAAGGGCTCAGAGGAAGTGGTGCCGGAAAACCTCAGTGTTCCTCTCGAGGGAGACCGGGATTTCGGGGCACTTTGTGGGTCGCATCAAGGGTGCCAAGTGCCCTTTCGACCTCCAATTCCTAACGTGGGACTTCTCCTGAGACGCTGTAGCGGGAAAGGGCTTCATCTTGCGATGACGGGGGAGCCACGTGGTTTTTCTCGAGTTACGGCGGGATTCTCGAGTTACGACGGGGAATTCAGGATGCCTCTGTGTTGGCCCAGGCAAGTCCAATCTTCCATTCGAGTTGCGAAGGAAAGCTGGGGATTGCTCTCGAGTGACTGCAGGGCCAATAGACCTCATCTAGGCTTGTGTCCAGAAGCCAATGTTCCTCTCCAGGGGCGACAGGGATCTCGGGGTTGCATTCCAGACGCACCCGGGGAGACAGGCATTCATCTCGAGTGGAAGCAAAGAACCCCGCTCTGCTCTCGAGTCGCGACGGGTATCTCTTGGAGCTCGCTGGGTGGACTCAAGGGAGTCAAGCCTCCTGAGGCGTTTGGAGAGAGGTCGCGAGATTGGTCTCTAGGCCATGCAGGAGACGAAGGCCCTCATCTCGCGATGACGGGGGAGTCTCGGGGTTGTTCTCGAGCGGCGGCCCCAGTGTGCGGTTTCTCACGAGGTACGACGGCGAGGTCAGTGAGCCTCTCGTGGGGCGCCAGGGAAGTCGGGTCTCCATGCGAGTGGCGAGGGGAGCGCGTCATTGCTCTCGAGCCATGGTAGGGGGGGACCAGCCCCGGCTGATCCAGGGTCTTCGAGGAGACGGCGTAGGCGAAGATCAGGAAACCACTGCTTAATTAAATGTTAATTAAGGATCTAAAGAGTAATAGAATGAGGATAGCTCAGTGAGGAAATTCAGTGGGAAGAGGCTGAATAATTCAGCCAGAAGGTAAGAGAAAGAACGACATGGTGAGACCAAGTTTCGGTGAACAAGGCCCGCACTTTATTTTTCAAAGTAGTTTTTATACCTTAAGTTATGCATAGAGGATAATGGGGGAAGGGGTAGAGTCTTGCAGCAAACCAGGCTTTCTTCCTGCAAACTTATCATATGCAAAAGCTTAGGTGATTTGCATCATCTTCTGGCCCGGAGGCCTGTTAACATTTTAAGACCCTTCAGAAACCTTATTCTTCTGAAAGGTGGTTGGTCAGGAGCCACCCTCCAACAAAGCATTAGATAAAGTTGCATTCCTACAGAGCAAAGGTGAGGTGGGCTATAACAAGAAAAAGAATTAACTCAAGGGTCCCAGGTTACAAACATTAAAGCTACTACTTACACCAATTATATTAATCAATACACTCCAGGGACACAGCAGGTAAGGGATATGGAAACTTAGCAGCCACAATGGCCCAACAAGTGAAAAACCATTCACGAATACGATTTCTAATCAATCTTGTAACTACTCAAAAGAATTTGTGTTTAGAGTTTAGAACATCTCCTGCTCTCACAGTTGGGAGGCTCTGAACAATCACATGTGGCCAGAAAAACCTATTCAGGCAGGCTCGAGGATTTCCAAAGGAGTTTGTAGGTTAAACACTGTCACACCCAGGAATTATTAACTGGAACTGTAAGCTAACTTGGACTCAGAGAGAGGTAGTCCTGAGGCCCGTAAAGAGAGGTTTGGTCTCTAGGCCATGCAGGAGACGAAGGCTCATCTCTCGATGACGGGGGAATCTCGGGGTTGTTCTCGAGCGGCGGCCCAAGTGTGCGGTTTCTCACGAGGTACGACGGCGAGGTCAGTGAGCCTCTCGTGGGGCGCCAGGGAAGTCGGGTCTCCATGCGAGTGAGGGGAGCGCGTCATTGCTCCCGAGCCATGGTAGGGGAATCTGGCCTCGAGACGTGTTGAAGAAGGTCTCTCGAGGTCTTTCTCGGGTTGAGGCAGGAAACCCTGGGTTCCCTCGACTTGTGCAGGTGACCTCAGGGGGCTTCTCATGGTGGCTCTGAGAAGCCAGGGAAACTGGAGGTGGGAGGGGCCTCTCGGGACTCCACTGGGTTTGGTGCATTGGAAGAGGGCCTCATCTCCAGTTGAGGCAGGAACCGCAGGGTACCTCTGATTTCAGACTCCGACCGCAAGGTCCCTGCAGACTGGGGACAGGAGAGTCAGGCCTCGTCTTGGGTTGAGGCATGGAACTCCGCTTGCCTCTCGAGATGTCCCCGGGGAGAGAGGCCACTTGTCGAGCTGTATTTGGAACCTGGGGTTTTTTCCGAACGATGCACGGAAAAACTGCCCCTTCGTGTTGACTTCATTCACAGGGTGGAGTTCGGAGAGGTGTCCGGGCATCGGGTTCTTATCAAGAGGGGACCGGGAAATCGGGGTCCTACGGAATGTGGAACCACCCACGAGGCCACGTCTGGAATGTCTTCGTGAGACCGGCCTCATCCTGAGGTGCGACCGGAAGGTCGGGAACCCCTTCCAGACAAAGCAGGGGAGTCGACCCTCCTGTCCAGATCAGGAGGGGAGAAAGGGCTCAGAGGAGGGGGTGCCGGAAAACCTCAGTGTTCCTCTTGAGGGAGACCGGGATTTCGGGGAACTTTGTGGGTCGCATCAAGGGTGCCAAGGGCCCTTTCGACCTCCAATTCCTAACGTGGGACTTCTCCTGAGGCACTGTAGCGGGAAAGGGCTTCATCTTGCGATGACGGGGGAGCCACGTGGTTTTTCTCGAGTTACGGCGGGATTCTCGAGTTACGACGGGGAATTCAGGCTGCCTCTTGTGTTGGCCCAGGCAAGTCCAATCTTCCATTCGAGTTGCGAAGGAAAGCTGGGGATTGCTCTCGAGTGACTGCAGGGCCAATAGACCTCATCGAGGCTTGTGTCCAGAAGCCAATGTTCCTCTCCAGGGGCGACAGGGATCTCGGGGTTGCATTCCAGACGCACCCGGGGAGACAGGCATTCATCTCGAGTGGGAGCAAAGAACCCCGCTCTGCTCTTGAATCGCGACGGGTATCTCTTGGAGCTCACTGGGTGGACTCAAGGGAGTCAAGCCTCCTGAGGCGTTTGGAGAGAGGTCGCGAGATTGGGCGCAAGGCCATGCAGGAGACGAAGGCCCTCATCTCTCGATGACGGGGGAATCTCGGGGTTGTTCTCGAGCGGCGGCCCCAGTGTGCGTTTTCTCACGAGGTACGACGGCGAGGTCAGTGAGCCTCTCGTGGGGCGCCAGGGAAGTCGGGTCTCCATGCGAGTGGCGAGGGGAGCGCGTCATTGCTCCCGAGCCATGGTAGGGGAATCTGGCCTCGAGACGTGTTGAAGAAGGTCTCTCGAGGTCTTTCTCGGGTTGAGGCAGGAAACCCTGGGTTCCCTCGACTTGTGCAGGTGACCTCAGGGGGCTTCTCATGGTGGCTCTGAGAAGCCAGGGAAACTGGAGGTGGCAGGGGCCTCTCGGGACTCCACTGGGTTTGGTGCATTGGAAGAGGGCCTCATCTCCAGTTGAGGCAGGAACCGCAGGGTACCTCTGATTTCAGACTCCGACCGCAAGGTCCCTGCAGACTGGGGACAGGAGAGTCAGGCCTCGTCTTGGGTTGAGGCATGGAACTCCGCTTGCCTCTCGAGATGTCCCCGGGGAGAGAGGCCACTTGTCGAGCTGTATTTGGAACCTGGGGTTTTTTCCGAACGATGCACGGAAAAACTGCCCCTTCGTGTTGACTTCATTCACAGGGTGGAGTTCGGAGAGGTGTCCGGGCATCGGGTTCTTATCAAGAGGGGACCGGGAAATCGGGGTCCTACGGAATGTGGAACCACCCACGAGGCCACGTCTGGAATGTCTTCGTGAGACCGGCCTCATCCTGAGGTGCGACCGGAAGGTCGGGAACCCCTTCCAGACAAAGCAGGGGAGTCGACCCTCCTGTCCAGATCAGGAGGGGAGAAAGGGCTCAGAGGAGGGGTGCCGGAAAACCTCAGTGTTCCTCTCGAGGGAGACCGGGATTTCGGGGAACTTTGTGGGTCGCATCAAGGGTGCCAAGTGCCCTTTCGACCTCCAATTCCTAACGTGGGACTTCTCCTGAGGCGCTGTAGCGGGAAAGGGCTTCATCTTGCGATGATGGGGGAGCCACGTGGTTTTTCTCGAGTTACAGCGGGATTCTCGAGTTACGACGGGGAATTCAGGCTGCCTCTTGTGTTGGCCCAGGCAAGTCCAATCTTCCATTCGAGTTGCGAAGGAAAGCTGGGGATTGCTCTCGAGTGACTGCAGGGCCAATAGACCTCATCTAGGCTTGTGTCCAGAAGCCAATGTTCCTCTCCAGGGGCGAAAGGGATCTCGGGGTTGCATTCCAGACGCACCCGGGGAGACAGGCATCCATCTCGAGTGGGAGCAAAGAACCCCGCTCTGCTCTTGAGTCGCGACGGGTATCTCTTGGAGCTCACTGGGTGGACTAAAGGGAGTCAAGCCTCCTGAGGCGTTTGGAGAGAGGTCGCGAGACTGGTCTCTAGGCCATACAGGAGACGAAGGCCCTCAACTCGCGATGACGGGGGAGGCTCGGGGTTGTTCTCGAGCGGCGGCCCCAGTGTGCGGTTTCTCACGAGGTACGACGGCGAGGTCAGTGAGCCTCTCGTGGGGCGGCAAGGAAGTCGGGTCTCCATGCGAATGGCGAGGGGAGCGCGTCATTACTCTCAAGTCATAGTAGGGGAATCTGGCCTCGAGACGTGTTGAAGAAGGTCTCTCGAGGTCTTTCTCGGGTTGAGGCAGGAAACCCTGGGGTCCCTCGACTTGTGCAGGTGACCTCAGGGGGCTTCTCATGGTGGCTCTGAGAAGTCAGGGAAACTGGAGGTGGGAGGGGCCTCTCGGCACTCCACTGGGTTTGGTGCATTGGAAGAGGGCCTCATCTCCAGTTGAGGCAGGAACCTCAGGGTTCCTCTGACTTCAGACTCCGACCGCAAGGTCCCTGCAGACTGGGGACAGGAGAGTCAGGCCTCGTCTTGGGTTGAGGCATGGAACTCCGCTTGCCTCTCGAGGTGTTCCCGGGGAGACAGGCCACTTGTCGAGCGGTATTTGGAACCTGGGGTTTTTCCGAACGATGCACGGGCGAGTCACTGCCCCTTCGTGTTGACTTCATTCACAGGGTGGAGTTCGGAGAGGTGTCCGGGCATCGGGTTCTTATCAAGAGGGGACCGGGAAATCGGGGTCCTTCGGAATGTGGAACCACCCACGAGGCCACGTCTGGAATGTCGTCGTGAGACCGGCCTCATCCTGAGGTGCGACCGGAAGGCCGGGAACCCCTTCCAGACAAAGCAGGGGAGTCGACCCTCCTGTCCAGATCAGGAGGGTAGAAGGGGCTCAGAGGAAGTGGTGCGGGAAAACCTCGGTGTTCCTCTTGAGGGAGACCGGGATGTCGGGGAACTTTGTGGGTCGCATCAAGGGTGCCAAGTACCGTTTCGACCTCCAATACCTAACGTGGGACTTCTCCTGAGACACTGTAGCGGGAAAGGGCTTCATCTTGCGATGACGGGGGAGCCACGTGGATTTTCTCGAGTTGCAGCGGGATTCTCGAGTTACGACGGGGAATTCAGGATGCCTCTTGTGTTGGCCCAGGGAAGTCCAATCTTCCATTCGAGTTGCGAAGGAAAGCTGGGGATTGCTCTCGAGTGACTGCAGGGCCAATAGAACTCATCTAGGCTTGTGTCCAGAAGCCAATGTTCCTCTCCAGGGGCGACAGGGATCTCGGGGTTGCATTCCAGACGCACCCGGGGAGACAGGCATCCATCTCGAGTGGGAGCAAAGAACCCCGCTCTGCTCTCGAGTCGCGACGGGTATCTCTTGGAGCTCACTGGGTGGACTAAAGGGAGTCAAGCCTCCTGAGGCGTTTGGAGAGAGGTCGAGAGACTGGTCTCTAGGCCATACAGGAGACGAAGGCCCTCAAGTCGCGATGACGGGGGAGGCTCGGGGTTGTTCACGAGCGGCGGCCCCAGTGTGCGGTTTCTCGCGAGGTACGACGGCGAGGTCAGTGAGCCTCTCGTGGGGCGGCAAGGAAGTCGGGTCTCCATGCGAATGGCGAGGGGGAGCGCGTCTTTACTCTCAAGTCATAGTAGGGGAATCTGGCCTCGAGACGTGTTGAAGAAGGTCTCTCGAGGTCTTTCTCGGGTTGAGGCAGGACACCCTGGGGTCCCTCGACTTGTGCAGGTGACCTCAGGGGGCTTCTCATGGTGGCTCTGAGAAGTCAGGGAAACTGGAGGTGGGAGGGGCCTCTCGGCACTCCACTGGGTTTGGTGCATTGGAAGAGGGCCTCATCTCCAGTTGAGGCAGGAACCTCAGGGTTCCTCTGACTTCAGACTCCGACCGCAAGGTCCCTGCAGACTTGGGACAGGAGAGTCAGGCCTCGTCTTGGGTTGAGGCATGGAACTCCGCTTGCCTCTCGAGGTGTTCCCGGGGAGACAGGCCACTTGTCGAGCGGTATTTGGAACCTGGGGGTTTTTCCCGACGATGCACGGGCGAGTCACTGCCCCTTCGTGTTGACTTCATTCACAGGGTGGAGTTCGAAGAGGTGTCCGGGCATCGGGTTCTTATCAAGAGGGGACCGGGAAATCGGGGTCCTTCGGAATGTGGAACCACCCACGAGGCCACGTCTGGAATGTCGTCGTGAGACCGGCCTCATCCTGAGGTGCGACCGGAAGGCCGGGAACCCCTTCCAGACAAAGCAGGGGAGTCGACCCTCCTGTCCAGATCAGGAGGGTAGAAGGGGCTCAGAGGAAGTGGTGCGGGAAAACCTCGGTGTTCCTCTTGAGGGAGACCGGGATGTCGGGGCACTTTGTGGGTCGCATCAAGGGTGCCAAGTACCGTTTCGACCTCCAATACCTAACGTGGGACTTCTCCTGAGACACTGTAGCGGGAAAGGGCTTCATCTTGCGATGACGGGGGAACCACGTGGATTTTCTCGAGTTGCAGCGGGATTCTCGAGTTACGACGGGGAATTCAGGATGCCTCTTGTGTTGGCCCAGGGAAGTCCAATCTTCCATTCGAGTTGCGAAGGAAAGCTGGGGATTGCTCTCGAGTGACTGCAGGGCCAATAGAACTCATCTAGGCTTGTGTCCAGAAGCCAATGTTCCTCTCCAGGGGCGAAAGGGATCTCGGGGTTGCATTCCAGACGCACCCGGGGAGACAGGCATCCATCTCGAGTGGGAGCAAAGAACCCCGCTCTGCTCTTGAGTCGCGACGGGTATCTCTTGGAGCTCACTGGGTGGACTAAAGGGAGTCAAGCCTCCTGAGGCGTTTGGAGAGAGGTCGAGAGACTGGTCTCTAGGCCATACAGGAGACGAAGGCCCTCAAGTCGCGATGACGGGGGAGGCTCGGGGTTGTTCTCGAGCGGCGGCCCCAGTGTGCGGTTTCTCGCGAGGTACGACGGCGAGGTCAGTGAGCCTCTCGTGGGGCGGCAAGGAAGTCGGGTCTCCATGCGAATGGCGAGGGGGAGCGCGTCTTTACTCTCAAGTCATAGTAGGGGAATCTGGCCTCGAGACGTGTTGAAGAAGGTCTCTCGAGGTCTTTCTCGGGTTGAGGCAGGACACCCTGGGGTCCCTCGACTTGTGCAGGTGACCTCAGGGGGCTTCTCATGGTGGCTCTGAGAAGTCAGGGAAACTGGAGGTGGGAGGGGCCTCTCGGCACTCCACTGGGTTTGGTGCATTGGAAGAGGGCCTCATCTCCAGTTGAGGCAGGAACCTCAGGGTTCCTCTGACTTCAGACTCCGACCGCAAGGTCCCTGCAGACTTGGGACAGGAGAGTCAGGCCTCGTCTTGGGTTGAGGCATGGAACTCCGCTTGCCTCTCGAGGTGTTCCCGGGGAGACAGGCCACTTGTCGAGCGGTATTTGGAACCTGGGGGTCTTTTCCCGACGATGCACGGGCGAGTCACTGCCCCTTCGTGTTGACTTCATTCACAGGGTGGAGTTCGAAGAGGTGTCCGGGCATCGGGTTCTTATCAAGAGGGGACCGGGAAATCGGGGTCCTTCGGAATGTGGAACCACCCACGAGGCCACGTCTGGAATGTCGTCGTGAGACCGGCCTCATCCTGAGGTGCGACCGGAAGGCCGGGAACCCCTTCCAGACAAAGCAGGGGAGTCGACCCTCCTGTCCAGATCAGGAGGGTAGAAGGGGCTCAGAGGAAGTGGTGCGGGAAAACCTCGGTGTTCCTCTTGAGGGAGACCGGGATGTCGGGGCACTTTGTGGGTCGCATCAAGGGTGACAAGTACCGTTTCGAACTCCAATTCCTAAAGTGGGACTTCTCCTGAGACGCTGTAGCGGCACAGGGCTACATCTTGCGATGACGGGGGAACCACGTGGTTTTTCTCGAGGTGTAGCAGGATTCTCGAATTACGACGGGGAATTCAGGATGCTTCTTGTGTAGGCCCAGGGAAGTCCAATCTTCCATTCGAGTTGCGAAGGAAAGCTGGGGATTTCTCTCGAGTGACTGCAGGGCCAATAGACCTCATCTAGGCTTGTGTCCAGAAGCCAGTGTTCCTCTCCAGGGGCGACAGGGATCTCGGGGTTGCATTCCAGACACACCCGGGGAGACAGGCATCCATCTCGAGTGGAAGCAAAGAACCCCGCTCTGCTCTCGAGTCGCGACGGGTATCTCTTGGAGCTCACTGGGTGGACTAAAGGGAGTCAAGCCTCCTGAGGCTTTTGGAGAGAGGTCGCGAGATTGGTCTCTAGGCCATGCAGGAGACGAAGGCCCTCATCTCGCGATGACGGGGGAGTCTTGGGGTTGTTCTCGAGCGGCGGCCCCAGTGTGCGCTTTCTCACGAGGTACGACGGCGAGGTCAGTGAGCCTCTCGTGGGGCGCCAGGGAAGTCGGGTCTCCATGCGAGTGGCGAGGGCGAGCGCGTCATTGCTCTCGAGCCATGGTAGCGTGCCGGGGACCAGCCCCGGCTGATCCAGGGTATTCGAAGGAGAGACGGCGTAGGCGAAGATCAGGAAACCACTGCTTAATTAAATGTTAATTAAGGATATAAAGAGTAATAGAATGAGGATAGCTCAGTGAGGAAATTCAGTGGCGAAAAGAGGCTGAATAATTCAGCCAGAAGGTAAGAGAAAGAACGACATGGTGAGACCAAGTTTCGGTGAACAAGGCCCGCACTTTATTTTTCAAAGTAGTTTTTATACCTTAAGTTATGCATAGAGGATAATGGGGGAAGGGGTAGAGTCTTGCAGCAAACCAGGCTTTCTTCCTGCAAACTTATCATATGCAAAAGCTTAGGTGATTTGCATCATCTTCTGGCCCGGAGGCCTGTTAACATTTTAAGACCTTTTCTTCAGAAACCTTATTTTTCTCTAAAGGTGGTTGGTCAGGAGCCACCCTCCAAAAAAGCATTAGATAAAGTTGCATTCCTACAGAGCAAAGGTGTGGTGGGCTATAACAAGAAAAAGAATTAACTCAAGGGTCCCAGGTTACAAACATTAAAGCTACTACTTACACCAATTATATTAATCAATACACTGCCAGGGACACAGCAGGTAAGGGATATGGAAACTTAGCAGCAAACAATGGCCCAACAAGTGAAAAACCATTCACCAATACAATTTCTAATCAATCTTGTAACTACTCAAAAGAATTTGTGTTTAGACAGTTTAGAACATCTCCTGCCTCTCACAGTTGGGAGGCTCTGAACAATCACATGTGGCCGGAAAAACCTATTCAGGCAGGCTAGAGGATTTCCAAAGGAGTTTGTAGGTTAAACACTGTCACACCCAGGAATTATTAACTGGAACTGTAAGCTAACTCTTTTTTCAGAGAGAGGTAGTGGGGGAGAGCCCCCGTAAAGTCAGAGGTTTAGGTGCAAGCACAAGCAGAAAGTAGGCAGACTCTGGTTTTGGGGGTATATGCTCGAGAATTTCCAGGGGGACTCCTGAAGCTCGATCCCGCCTTTGCGTATGCCGAGCCTCCTTCCTCATGACCTTTGTCATGGGCGGAGTTCCTCACTGGCTCCCAGCAGTGATAGAATTCCAGTGGAGCTATTCCAGATCCTGAATGATGATGCTGTGGAAAGTGCTGCACTCAATATGCAATATGCAATATGCACTCAATATGCAATATGCCGGCTCACGGCAGTAGGGGAATCTGGCCTCGAGACGTGTTGAAGAAGGTCTCTCGAGGTCTTTCTCGGGTTGAGGCAGGACACCCTGGGGTCCCTCGACTTGTGCAGGTGACCTCAGGGGGCTTCTCATGGTGGCTCTGAGAAGTCAGGGAAACTGGAGGTGGGAGGGGCCTCTCGGCACTCCACTGGGTTTGGTGCATTGGAAGAGGGCCTCATCTCCAGTTGAGGCAGGAACCTCAGGGTTCCTCTGACTTCAGACTCCGACCGCAAGGTCCCTGCAGACTTGGGACAGGAGAGTCAGGCCTCGTCTTGGGTTGAGGCATGGAACTCCGCTTGCCTCTCGAGGTGTTCCCGGGGAGACAGGCCACTTGTCGAGCGGTATTTGGAACCTGGGGGTCTTTTCCCGACGATGCACGGGCGAGTCACTGCCCCTTCGTGTTGACTTCATTCACAGGGTGGAGTTCGAAGAGGTGTCCGGGCATCGGGTTCTTATCAAGAGGGGACCGGGAAATCGGGGTCCTTCGGAATGTGGAACCACCCACGAGGCCACGTCTGGAATGTCGTCGTGAGACCGGCCTCATCCTGAGGTGCGACCGGAAGGCCGGGAACCCCTTCCAGACAAAGCAGGGGAGTCGACCCTCCTGTCCAGATCAGGAGGGTAGAAGAGGCTCAGAGGAAGTGTTGCCAGAAAACTTCGGTGTTCCTCTCGAGGGAGACCGGGATGTCGGGGCACTTTGTGGGTCGCATCAAGGGTGACAAGTACCGTTTCGAACTCCAATTCCTAAAGTGGGACTTCTCCTGAGACGCTGTAGCGGCACAGGGCTACATCTTGCGATGACGGGGGAACCACGTGGTTTTTCTCGAGGTGTAGCAGGATTCTCGAATTACGACGGGGAATTCAGGATGCTTCTTGTGTAGGCCCAGGGAAGTCCAATCTTCCATTCGAGTTGCGAAGGAAAGCTGGGGATTTCTCTCGAGTGACTGCAGGGCCAATAGACCTCATCTAGGCTTGTGTCCAGAAGCCAGTGTTCCTCTCCAGGGGCGACAGGGATCTCGGGGTTGCATTCCAGACACACCCGGGGAGACAGGCATCCATCTCGAGTGGAAGCAAAGAACCCCGCTCTGCTCTCGAGTCGCGACGGGTATCTCTTGGAGCTCACTGGGTGGACTAAAGGGAGTCAAGCCTCCTGAGGCTTTTGGAGAGAGGTCGCGAGATTGGTCTCTAGGCCATGCAGGAGACGAAGGCCCTCATCTCGCGATGACGGGGGAGTCTTGGGGTTGTTCTCGAGCGGCGGCCCCAGTGTGCGCTTTCTCACGAGGTACGACGGCGAGGTCAGTGAGCCTCTCGTGGGGCGCCAGGGAAGTCGGGTCTCCATGCGAGTGGCGAGGGCGAGCGCGTCATTGCTCTCGAGCCATGGTAGCGTGCCGGGGACCAGCCCCGGCTGATCCAGGGTATTCGAAGGAGAGACGGCGTAGGCGAAGATCAGGAAACCACTGCTTAATTAAATGTTAATTAAGGATATAAAGAGTAATAGAATGAGGATAGCTCAGTGAGGAAATTCAGTGGCGAAAAGAGGCTGAATAATTCAGCCAGAAGGTAAGAGAAAGAACGACATGGTGAGACCAAGTTTCGGTGAACAAGGCCCGCACTTTATTTTTCAAAGTAGTTTTTATACCTTAAGTTATGCATAGAGGATAATGGGGGAAGGGGTAGAGTCTTGCAGCAAACCAGGCTTTCTTCCTGCAAACTTATCATATGCAAAAGCTTAGGTGATTTGCATCATCTTCTGGCCCGGAGGCCTGTTAACATTTTAAGACCTTTTCTTCAGAAACCTTATTTTTCTCTAAAGGTGGTTGGTCAGGAGCCACCCTCCAAAAAAGCATTAGATAAAGTTGCATTCCTACAGAGCAAAGGTGTGGTGGGCTATAACAAGAAAAAGAATTAACTCAAGGGTCCCAGGTTACAAACATTAAAGCTACTACTTACACCAATTATATTAATCAATACACTGCCAGGGACACAGCAGGTAAGGGATATGGAAACTTAGCAGCAAACAATGGCCCAACAAGTGAAAAACCATTCACCAATACAATTTCTAATCAATCTTGTAACTACTCAAAAGAATTTGTGTTTAGACAGTTTAGAACATCTCCTGCCTCTCACAGTTGGGAGGCTCTGAACAATCACATGTGGCCGGAAAAACCTATTCAGGCAGGCTAGAGGATTTCCAAAGGAGTTTGTAGGTTAAACACTGTCACACCCAGGAATTATTAACTGGAACTGTAAGCTAACTCTTTTTTCAGAGAGAGGTAGTGGGGGAGAGCCCCCGTAAAGTCAGAGGTTTAGGTGCAAGCACAAGCAGAAAGTAGGCAGACTCTGGTTTTGGGGGTATATGCTCGAGAATTTCCAGGGGGACTCCTGAAGCTCGATCCCGCCTTTGCGTATGCCGAGCCTCCTTCCTCATGACCTTTGTCATGGGCGGAGTTCCTCACTGGCTCCCAGCAGTGATAGAATTCCAGTGGAGCTATTCCAGATCCTGAAAGATGATGCTGTGGAAAGTGCTGCACTCAATATGCAATATGCAATATGCACTCAATATGCAATATGCCGGCTCACGGCAGTAGGGGAATCTGGCCTCGAGACGTGTTGAAGAAGGTCTCTCGAGGTCTTTCTCGGGTTGAGGCAGGACACCCTGGGGTCCCTCGACTTGTGCAGGTGACCTCAGGGGGCTTCTCATGGTGGCTCTGAGAAGTCAGGGAAACTGGAGGTGGGAGGGGCCTCTCGGCACTCCACTGGGTTTGGTGCATTGGAAGAGGGCCTCATCTCCAGTTGAGGCAGGAACCTCAGGGTTCCTCTGACTTCAGACTCCGACCGCAAGGTCCCTGCAGACTTGGGACAGGAGAGTCAGGCCTCGTCTTGGGTTGAGGCATGGAACTCCGCTTGCCTCTCGAGGTGTTCCCGGGGAGACAGGCCACTTGTCGAGCGGTATTTGGAACCTGGGGTCTTTTCCCGACGATGCACGGGCGAGTCACTGCCCCTTCGTGTTGACTTCATTCACAGGGTGGAGTTCGAAGAGGTGTCCGGGCATCGGGTTCTTATCAAGAGGGGACCGGGAAATCGGGGTCCTTCGGAATGTGGAACCACCCACGAGGCCACGTCTGGAATGTCGTCGTGAGACCGGCCTCATCCTGAGGTGCGACCGGAAGGCCGGGAACCCCTTCCAGACAAAGCAGGGGAGTCGACCCTCCTGTCCAGATCAGGAGGGTAGAAGGGGCTCAGAGGAAGTGGTGCGGGAAAACCTCGGTGTTCCTCTCCAGGGAGACCGGGATGTCGGGGCACTTTGTGGGTCGCATCAAGGGTGCCAAGTACCGTTTCGACCTCCAATACCTAACGTGGGACTTCTCCTGAGACACTGTAGCGGGAAAGGGCTTCATCTTGCGATGACGGGGGAACCACGTGGATTTTCTCGAGTTGCAGCGGGATTCTCGAGTTACGACGGGGAATTCAGGATGCCTCTTGTGTTGGCCCAGGGAAGTCCAATCTTCCATTCGAGTTGCGAAGGAAAGCTGGGGATTGCTCTCGAGTGACTGCAGGGCCAATAGAACTCATCTAGGCTTGTGTCCAGAAGCCAATGTTCCTCTCCAGGGGCGAAAGGGATCTCGGGGTTGCATTCCAGACGCACCCGGGGAGACAGGCATCCATCTCGAGTGGGAGCAAAGAACCCCGCTCTGCTCTTGAGTCGCGACGGGTATCTCTTGGAGCTCACTGGGTGGACTAAAGGGAGTCAAGCCTCCTGAGGCGTTTGGAGAGAGGTCGAGAGACTGGTCTCTAGGCCATACAGGAGACGAAGGCCCTCAAGTCGCGATGACGGGGGAGGCTCGGGGTTGTTCTCGAGCGGCGGCCCCAGTGTGCGGTTTCTCGCGAGGTACGACGGCGAGGTCAGTGAGCCTCTCGTGGGGCGGCAAGGAAGTCGGGTCTCCATGCGAATGGCGAGGGGGAGCGCGTCTTTACTCTCAAGTCATAGTAGGGGAATCTGGCCTCGAGACGTGTTGAAGAAGGTCTCTCGAGGTCTTTCTCGGGTTGAGGCAGGACACCCTGGGGTCCCTCGACTTGTGCAGGTGACCTCAGGGGGCTTCTCATGGTGGCTCTGAGAAGTCAGGGAAACTGGAGGTGGGAGGGGCCTCTCGGCACTCCACTGGGTTTGGTGCATTGGAAGAGGGCCTCATCTCCAGTTGAGGCAGGAACCTCAGGGTTCCTCTGACTTCAGACTCCGACCGCAAGGTCCCTGCAGACTTGGGACAGGAGAGTCAGGCCTCGTCTTGGGTTGAGGCATGGAACTCCGCTTGCCTCTCGAGGTGTTCCCGGGGAGACAGGCCACTTGTCGAGCGGTATTTGGAACCTGGGGGTCTTTTCCCGACGATGCACGGGCGAGTCACTGCCCCTTCGTGTTGACTTCATTCACAGGGTGGAGTTCGAAGAGGTGTCCGGGCATCGGGTTCTTATCAAGAGGGGACCGGGAAATCGGGGTCCTTCGGAATGTGGAACCACCCACGAGGCCACGTCTGGAATGTCGTCGTGAGACCGGCCTCATCCTGAGGTGCGACCGGAAGGCCGGGAACCCCTTCCAGACAAAGCAGGGGAGTCGACCCTCCTGTCCAGATCAGGAGGGTAGAAGAGGCTCAGAGGAAGTGTTGCCAGAAAACTTCGGTGTTCCTCTCGAGGGAGACCGGGATGTCGGGGCACTTTGTGGGTCGCATCAAGGGTGACAAGTACCGTTTCGAACTCCAATTCCTAAAGTGGGACTTCTCCTGAGACGCTGTAGCGGCACAGGGCTACATCTTGCGATGACGGGGGAACCACGTGGTTTTTCTCGAGGTGTAGCAGGATTCTCGAATTACGACGGGGAATTCAGGATGCTTCTTGTGTAGGCCCAGGGAAGTCCAATCTTCCATTCGAGTTGCGAAGGAAAGCTGGGGATTTCTCTCGAGTGACTGCAGGGCCAATAGACCTCATCTAGGCTTGTGTCCAGAAGCCAGTGTTCCTCTCCAGGGGCGACAGGGATCTCGGGGTTGCATTCCAGACACACCCGGGGAGACAGGCATCCATCTCGAGTGGAAGCAAAGAACCCCGCTCTGCTCTCGAGTCGCGACGGGTATCTCTTGGAGCTCACTGGGTGGACTAAAGGGAGTCAAGCCTCCTGAGGCTTTTGGAGAGAGGTCGCGAGATTGGTCTCTAGGCCATGCAGGAGACGAAGGCCCTCATCTCGCGATGACGGGGGAGTCTTGGGGTTGTTCTCGAGCGGCGGCCCCAGTGTGCGCTTTCTCACGAGGTACGACGGCGAGGTCAGTGAGCCTCTCGTGGGGCGCCAGGGAAGTCGGGTCTCCATGCGAGTGGCGAGGGCGAGCGCGTCATTGCTCTCGAGCCATGGTAGCGTGCCGGGGACCAGCCCCGGCTGATCCAGGGTATTCGAAGGAGAGACGGCGTAGGCGAAGATCAGGAAACCACTGCTTAATTAAATGTTAATTAAGGATATAAAGAGTAATAGAATGAGGATAGCTCAGTGAGGAAATTCAGTGGCGAAAAGAGGCTGAATAATTCAGCCAGAAGGTAAGAGAAAGAACGACATGGTGAGACCAAGTTTCGGTGAACAAGGCCCGCACTTTATTTTTCAAAGTAGTTTTTATACCTTAAGTTATGCATAGAGGATAATGGGGGAAGGGGTAGAGTCTTGCAGCAAACCAGGCTTTCTTCCTGCAAACTTATCATATGCAAAAGCTTAGGTGATTTGCATCATCTTCTGGCCCGGAGGCCTGTTAACATTTTAAGACCTTTTCTTCAGAAACCTTATTTTTCTCTAAAGGTGGTTGGTCAGGAGCCACCCTCCAAAAAAGCATTAGATAAAGTTGCATTCCTACAGAGCAAAGGTGTGGTGGGCTATAACAAGAAAAAGAATTAACTCAAGGGTCCCAGGTTACAAACATTAAAGCTACTACTTACACCAATTATATTAATCAATACACTGCCAGGGACACAGCAGGTAAGGGATATGGAAACTTAGCAGCAAACAATGGCCCAACAAGTGAAAAACCATTCACCAATACAATTTCTAATCAATCTTGTAACTACTCAAAAGAATTTGTGTTTAGACAGTTTAGAACATCTCCTGCCTCTCACAGTTGGGAGGCTCTGAACAATCACATGTGGCCGGAAAAACCTATTCAGGCAGGCTAGAGGATTTCCAAAGGAGTTTGTAGGTTAAACACTGTCACACCCAGGAATTATTAACTGGAACTGTAAGCTAACTCTTTTTTCAGAGAGAGGTAGTGGGGGAGAGCCCCCGTAAAGTCAGAGGTTTAGGTGCAAGCACAAGCAGAAAGTAGGCAGACTCTGGTTTTGGGGGTATATGCTCGAGAATTTCCAGGGGGACTCCTGAAGCTCGATCCCGCCTTTGCGTATGCCGAGCCTCCTTCCTCATGACCTTTGTCATGGGCGGAGTTCCTCACTGGCTCCCAGCAGTGATAGAATTCCAGTGGAGCTATTCCAGATCCTGAATGATGATGCTGTGGAAAGTGCTGCACTCAATATGCAATATGCAATATGCACTCAATATGCAATATGCCGGCTCACGGCAGTAGGGGAATCTGGCCTCGAGACGTGTTGAACAAGGTCTCTCGAGGTCTTTCTCGGGTTGAGGCAGGACACCCTGGGGTCCCTCGACTTGTGCAGGTGACCTCAGGGGGCTTCTCATGGTGGCTCTGAGAAGTCAGGGAAACTGGAGGTGGGAGGGGCCTCTCGGCACTCCACTGGGTTTGGTGCATTGGAAGAGGGCCTCATCTCCAGTTGAGGCAGGAACCTCAGGGTTCCTCTGACTTCAGACTCCGACCGCAAGGTCCCTGCAGACTTGGGACAGGAGAGTCAGGCCTCGTCTTGGGTTGAGGCATGGAACTCCGCTTGCCTCTCGAGGTGTTCCCGGGGAGACAGGCCACTTGTCGAGCGGTATTTGGAACCTGGGGGTCTTTTCCCGACGATGCACGGGCGAGTCACTGCCCCTTCGTGTTGACTTCATTCACAGGGTGGAGTTCGAAGAGGTGTCCGGGCATCGGGTTCTTATCAAGAGGGGACCGGGAAATCGGGGTCCTTCGGAATGTGGAACCACCCACGAGGCCACGTCTGGAATGTCGTCGTGAGACCGGCCTCATCCTGAGGTGCGACCGGAAGGCCGGGAACCCCTTCCAGACAAAGCAGGGGAGTCGACCCTCCTGTCCAGATCAGGAGGGTAGAAGGGGCTCAGAGGAAGTGGTGCGGGAAAACCTCGGTGTTCCTCTTGAGGGAGACCGGGATGTCGGGGCACTTTGTGGGTCGCATCAAGGGTGCCAAGTACCGTTTCGACCTCCAATACCTAACGTGGGACTTCTCCTGAGACACTGTAGCGGGAAAGGGCTTCATCTTGCGATGACGGGGGAACCACGTGGATTTTCTCGAGTTGCAGCGGGATTCTCGAGTTACGACGGGGAATTCAGGATGCCTCTTGTGTTGGCCCAGGGAAGTCCAATCTTCCATTCGAGTTGCGAAGGAAAGCTGGGGATTGCTCTCGAGTGACTGCAGGGCCAATAGAACTCATCTAGGCTTGTGTCCAGAAGCCAATGTTCCTCTCCAGGGGCGAAAGGGATCTCGGGGTTGCATTCCAGACGCACCCGGGGAGACAGGCATCCATCTCGAGTGGGAGCAAAGAACCCCGCTCTGCTCTTGAGTCGCGACGGGTATCTCTTGGAGCTCACTGGGTGGACTAAAGGGAGTCAAGCCTCCTGAGGCGTTTGGAGAGAGGTCGAGAGACTGGTCTCTAGGCCATACAGGAGACGAAGGCCCTCAAGTCGCGATGACGGGGGAGGCTCGGGGTTGTTCTCGAGCGGCGGCCCCAGTGTGCGGTTTCTCGCGAGGTACGACGGCGAGGTCAGTGAGCCTCTCGTGGGGCGGCAAGGAAGTCGGGTCTCCATGCGAATGGCGAGGGGGAGCGCGTCTTTACTCTCAAGTCATAGTAGGGGAATCTGGCCTCGAGACGTGTTGAAGAAGGTCTCTCGAGGTCTTTCTCGGGTTGAGGCAGGACACCCTGGGGTCCCTCGACTTGTGCAGGTGACCTCAGGGGGCTTCTCATGGTGGCTCTGAGAAGTCAGGGAAACTGGAGGTGGGAGGGGCCTCTCGGCACTCCACTGGGTTTGGTGCATTGGAAGAGGGCCTCATCTCCAGTTGAGGCAGGAACCTCAGGGTTCCTCTGACTTCAGACTCCGACCGCAAGGTCCCTGCAGACTTGGGACAGGAGAGTCAGGCCTCGTCTTGGGTTGAGGCATGGAACTCCGCTTGCCTCTCGAGGTGTTCCCGGGGAGACAGGCCACTTGTCGAGCGGTATTTGGAACCTGGGGGTCTTTTCCCGACGATGCACGGGCGAGTCACTGCCCCTTCGTGTTGACTTCATTCACAGGGTGGAGTTCGAAGAGGTGTCCGGGCATCGGGTTCTTATCAAGAGGGGACCGGGAAATCGGGGTCCTTCGGAATGTGGAACCACCCACGAGGCCACGTCTGGAATGTCGTCGTGAGACCGGCCTCATCCTGAGGTGCGACCGGAAGGCCGGGAACCCCTTCCAGACAAAGCAGGGGAGTCGACCCTCCTGTCCAGATCAGGAGGGTAGAAGGGGCTCAGAGGAAGTGGTGCGGGAAAACCTCGGTGTTCCTCTTGAGGGAGACCGGGATGTCGGGGCACTTTGTGGGTCGCATCAAGGGTGCCAAGTACCGTTTCGACCTCCAATACCTAACGTGGGACTTCTCCTGAGACACTGTAGCGGGAAAGGGCTTCATCTTGCGATGACGGGGGAACCACGTGGATTTTCTCGAGTTGCAGCGGGATTCTCGAGTTACGACGGGGAATTCAGGATGCCTCTTGTGTTGGCCCAGGGAAGTCCAATCTTCCATTCGAGTTGCGAAGGAAAGCTGGGGATTGCTCTCGAGTGACTGCAGGGCCAATAGAACTCATCTAGGCTTGTGTCCAGAAGCCAATGTTCCTCTCCAGGGGCGAAAGGGATCTCGGGGTTGCATTCCAGACGCACCCGGGGAGACAGGCATCCATCTCGAGTGGGAGCAAAGAACCCCGCTCTGCTCTTGAGTCGCGACGGGTATCTCTTGGAGCTCACTGGGTGGACTAAAGGGAGTCAAGCCTCCTGAGGCGTTTGGAGAGAGGTCGAGAGACTGGTCTCTAGGCCATACAGGAGACGAAGGCCCTCAAGTCGCGATGACGGGGGAGGCTCGGGGTTGTTCTCGAGCGGCGGCCCCAGTGTGCGGTTTCTCGCGAGGTACGACGGCGAGGTCAGTGAGCCTCTCGTGGGGCGGCAAGGAAGTCGGGTCTCCATGCGAATGGCGAGGGGGAGCGCGTCTTTACTCTCAAGTCATAGTAGGGGAATCTGGCCTCGAGACGTGTTGAAGAAGGTCTCTCGAGGTCTTTCTCGGGTTGAGGCAGGACACCCTGGGGTCCCTCGACTTGTGCAGGTGACCTCAGGGGGCTTCTCATGGTGGCTCTGAGAAGTCAGGGAAACTGGAGGTGGGAGGGGCCTCTCGGCACTCCACTGGGTTTGGTGCATTGGAAGAGGGCCTCATCTCCAGTTGAGGCAGGAACCTCAGGGTTCCTCTGACTTCAGACTCCGACCGCAAGGTCCCTGCAGACTTGGGACAGGAGAGTCAGGCCTCGTCTTGGGTTGAGGCATGGAACTCCGCTTGCCTCTCGAGGTGTTCCCGGGGAGACAGGCCACTTGTCGAGCGGTATTTGGAACCTGGGGGTCTTTTCCCGACGATGCACGGGCGAGTCACTGCCCCTTCGTGTTGACTTCATTCACAGGGTGGAGTTCGAAGAGGTGTCCGGGCATCGGGTTCTTATCAAGAGGGGACCGGGAAATCGGGGTCCTTCGGAATGTGGAACCACCCACGAGGCCACGTCTGGAATGTCGTCGTGAGACCGGCCTCATCCTGAGGTGCGACCGGAAGGCCGGGAACCCCTTCCAGACAAAGCAGGGGAGTCGACCCTCCTGTCCAGATCAGGAGGGTAGAAGAGGCTCAGAGGAAGTGTTGCCAGAAAACTTCGGTGTTCCTCTCGAGGGAGACCGGGATGTCGGGGCACTTTGTGGGTCGCATCAAGGGTGACAAGTACCGTTTCGAACTCCAATTCCTAAAGTGGGACTTCTCCTGAGACGCTGTAGCGGCACAGGGCTACATCTTGCGATGACGGGGGAACCACGTGGTTTTTCTCGAGGTGTAGCAGGATTCTCGAATTACGACGGGGAATTCAGGATGCTTCTTGTGTAGGCCCAGGGAAGTCCAATCTTCCATTCGAGTTGCGAAGGAAAGCTGGGGATTTCTCTCGAGTGACTGCAGGGCCAATAGACCTCATCTAGGCTTGTGTCCAGAAGCCAGTGTTCCTCTCCAGGGGCGACAGGGATCTCGGGGTTGCATTCCAGACACACCCGGGGAGACAGGCATCCATCTCGAGTGGAAGCAAAGAACCCCGCTCTGCTCTCGAGTCGCGACGGGTATCTCTTGGAGCTCACTGGGTGGACTAAAGGGAGTCAAGCCTCCTGAGGCTTTTGGAGAGAGGTCGCGAGATTGGTCTCTAGGCCATGCAGGAGACGAAGGCCCTCATCTCGCGATGACGGGGGAGTCTTGGGGTTGTTCTCGAGCGGCGGCCCCAGTGTGCGCTTTCTCACGAGGTACGACGGCGAGGTCAGTGAGCCTCTCGTGGGGCGCCAGGGAAGTCGGGTCTCCATGCGAGTGGCGAGGGCGAGCGCGTCATTGCTCTCGAGCCATGGTAGCGTGCCGGGGACCAGCCCCGGCTGATCCAGGGTATTCGAAGGAGAGACGGCGTAGGCGAAGATCAGGAAACCGCTGCTTAATTAAATGTTAATTAAGGATATAAAGAGTAATAGAATGAGGATAGCTCAGTGAGGAAATTCAGTGGCGAAAAGAGGCTGAATAATTCAGCCAGAAGGTAAGAGAAAGAACGACATGGTGAGACCAAGTTTCGGTGAACAAGGCCCGCACTTTATTTTTCAAAGTAGTTTTTATACCTTAAGTTATGCATAGAGGATAATGGGGGAAGGGGTAGAGTCTTGCAGCAAACCAGGCTTTCTTCCTGCAAACTTATCATATGCAAAAGCTTAGGTGATTTGCATCATCTTCAGGCCCGGAGGCCTGTTAACATTTTAAGACCTTTTCTTCAGAAACCTTATTTTTCTCTAAAGGTGGTTGGTCAGGAGCCACCCTCCAAAAAGCATTAGATAAAGTTGCATTCCTACAGAGCAAAGGTGTGGTGGGCTATAACAAGAAAAAGAATTAACTCAAGGGTCCCAGGTTACAAACATTAAAGCTACTACTTACACCAATTATATTAATCAATACACTGCCAGGGACACAGCAGGTAAGGGATATGGAAACTTAGCAGCAAACAATGGCCCAACAAGTGAAAAACCATTCACCAATACAATTTCTAATCAATCTTGTAACTACTCAAAAGAATTTGTGTTTAGACAGTTTAGAACATCTCCTGCCTCTCACAGTTGGGAGGCTCTGAACAATCACATGTGGCCGGAAAAACCTATTCAGGCAGGCTAGAGGATTTCCAAAGGAGTTTGTAGGTTAAACACTGTCACACCCAGGAATTATTAACTGGAACTGTAAGCTAACTCTTTTTTCAGAGAGAGGTAGTGGGGGAGAGCCCCCGTAAAGTCAGAGGTTTAGGTGCAAGCACAAGCAGAAAGTAGGCAGACTCTGGTTTTGGGGGTATATGCTCGAGAATTTCCAGGGGGACTCCTGAAGCCCGATCCCGCCTTTGCGTATGCCGAGCCTCCTTCCTCATGACCTTTGTCATGGGCGGAGTTCCTCACTGGCTCCCAGCAGTGATAGAATTCCAGTGGAGCTATTCCAGATCCTGAATGATGATGCTGTGGAAAGTGCTGCACTCAATATGCAATATGCAATATGCACTCAATATGCAATATGCCGGCTCACGGCAGTAGGGGAATCTGGCCTCGAGACGTGTTGAAGAAGGTCTCTCGAGGTCTTTCTCGGGTTGAGGCAGGACACCCTGGGGTCCCTCGACTTGTGCAGGTGACCTCAGGGGGCTTCTCATGGTGGCTCTGAGAAGTCAGGGAAACTGGAGTTGGGAGGGGCCTCTCGGCACTCCACTGGGTTTGGTGCATTGGAAGAGGGCCTCATCTCCAGTTGAGGCAGGAACCTCAGGGTTCCTCTGACTTCAGACTCCGACCGCAAGGTCCCTGCAGACTTGGGACAGGAGAGTCAGGCCTCGTCTTGGGTTGAGGCATGGAACTCCGCTTGCCTCTCGAGGTGTTCCCGGGGAGACAGGCCACTTGTCGAGCGGTATTTGGAACCTGGGGGTCTTTTCCCGACGATGCACGGGCGAGTCACTGCCCCTTCGTGTTGACTTCATTCACAGGGTGGAGTTCGAAGAGGTGTCCGGGCATCGGGTTCTTATCAAGAGGGGACCGGGAAATCGGGGTCCTTCGGAATGTGGAACCACCCACGAGGCCACGTCTGGAATGTCGTCGTGAGACCGGCCTCATCCTGAGGTGCGACCGGAAGGCCGGGAACCCCTTCCAGACAAAGCAGGGGAGTCGACCCTCCTGTCCAGATCAGGAGGGTAGAAGGGGCTCAGAGGAAGTGGTGCGGGAAAACCTCGGTGTTCCTCTTGAGGGAGACCGGGATGTCGGGGCACTTTGTGGGTCGCATCAAGGGTGCCAAGTACCGTTTCGACCTCCAATACCTAACGTGGGACTTCTCCTGAGACACTGTAGCGGGAAAGGGCTTCATCTTGCGATGACGGGGGAACCACGTGGATTTTCTCGAGTTGCAGCGGGATTCTCGAGTTACGACGGGGAATTCAGGATGCCTCTTGTGTTGGCCCAGGGAAGTCCAATCTTCCATTCGAGTTGCGAAGGAAAGCTGGGGATTGCTCTCGAGTGACTGCAGGGCCAATAGAACTCATCTAGGCTTGTGTCCAGAAGCCAATGTTCCTCTCCAGGGGCGAAAGGGATCTCGGGGTTGCATTCCAGACGCACCCGGGAAGACAGGCATCCATCTCGAGTGGGAGCAAAGAACCCCGCTCTGCTCTTGAGTCGCGACGGGTATCTCTTGGAGCTCACTGGGTGGACTAAAGGGAGTCAAGCCTCCTGAGGCGTTTGGAGAGAGGTCGAGAGACTGGTCTCTAGGCCATACAGGAGACGAAGGCCCTCAAGTCGCGATGACGGGGGAGGCTTGGGGTTGTTCTCGAGCGGCGGCCCCAGTGTGCGGTTTCTCGCGAGGTACGACGGCGAGGTCAGTGAGCCTCTCGTGGGGCGGCAAGGAAGTCGGGTCTCCATGCGAATGGCGAGGGGGAGCGCGTCTTTACTCTCAAGTCATAGTAGGGGAATCTGGCCTCGAGACGTGTTGAAGAAGGTCTCTCGAGGTCTTTCTCGGGTTGAGGCAGGACACCCTGGGGTCCCTCGACTTGTGCAGGTGACCTCAGGGGGCTTCTCATGGTGGCTCTGAGAAGTCAGGGAAACTGGAGGTGGGAGGGGCCTCTCGGCACTCCACTGGGTTTGGTGCATTGGAAGAGGGCCTCATCTCCAGTTGAGGCAGGAACCTCAGGGTTCCTCTGACTTCAGACTCCGACCGCAAGGTCCCTGCAGACTTGGGACAGGAGAGTCAGGCCTCGTCTTGGGTTGAGGCATGGAACTCCGCTTGCCTCTCGCGGTGTTCCCGGGGAGACAGGCCACTTGTCGAGCGGTATTTGGAACCTGGGGGTCTTTTCCCGACGATGCACGGGCGAGTCACTGCCCCTTCGTGTTGACTTCATTCACAGGGTGGAGTTCGAAGAGGTGTCCGGGCATCGGGTTCTTATCAAGAGGGGACCGGGAAATCGGGGTCCTTCGGAATGTGGAACCACCCACGAGGCCACGTCTGGAATGTCGTCGTGAGACCGGCCTCATCCTGAGGTGCGACCGGAAGGCCGGGAACCCCTTCCAGACAAAGCAGGGGAGTCGACCCTCCTGTCCAGATCAGGAGGGTAGAAGAGGCTCAGAGGAAGTGTTGCCAGAAAACTTCGGTGTTCCTCTCGAGGGAGACCGGGATGTCGGGGCACTTTGTGGGTCGCATCAAGGGTGACAAGTACCGTTTCGAACTCCAATTCCTAAAGTGGGACTTCTCCTGAGACGCTGTAGCGGCACAGGGCTACATCTTGCGATGACGGGGGAACCACGTGGTTTTTCTCGAGGTGTAGCAGGATTCTCGAATTACGACGGGGAATTCAGGATGCTTCTTGTGTAGGCCCAGGGAAGTCCAATCTTCCATTCGAGTTGCGAAGGAAAGCTGGGGATTTCTCTCGAGTGACTGCAGGGCCAATAGACCTCATCTAGGCTTGTGTCCAGAAGCCAGTGTTCCTCTCCAGGGGCGACAGGGATCTCGGGGTTGCATTCCAGACACACCCGGGGAGACAGGCATCCATCTCGAGTGGAAGCAAAGAACCCCGCTCTGCTCTCGAGTCGCGACGGGTATCTCTTGGAGCTCACTGGGTGGACTAAAGGGAGTCAAGCCTCCTGAGGCTTTTGGAGAGAGGTCGCGAGATTGGTCTCTAGGCCATGCAGGAGACGAAGGCCCTCATCTCGCGATGACGGGGGAGTCTTGGGGTTGTTCTCGAGCGGCGGCCCCAGTGTGCGCTTTCTCACGAGGTACGACGGCGAGGTCAGTGAGCCTCTCGTGGGGCGCCAGGGAAGTCGGGTCTCCATGCGAGTGGCGAGGGCGAGCGCGTCATTGCTCTCGAGCCATGGTAGCGTGCCGGGGACCAGCCCCGGCTGATCCAGGGTATTCGAAGGAGAGACGGCGTAGGCGAAGATCAGGAAACCGCTGCTTAATTAAATGTTAATTAAGGATATAAAGAGTAATAGAATGAGGATAGCTCAGTGAGGAAATTCAGTGGCGAAAAGAGGCTGAATAATTCAGCCAGAAGGTAAGAGAAAGAACGACATGGTGAGACCAAGTTTCGGTGAACAAGGCCCGCACTTTATTTTTCAAAGTAGTTTTTATACCTTAAGTTATGCATAGAGGATAATGGGGGAAGGGGTAGAGTCTTGCAGCAAACCAGGCTTTCTTCCTGCAAACTTATCATATGCAAAAGCTTAGGTGATTTGCATCATCTTCAGGCCCGGAGGCCTGTTAACATTTTAAGACCTTTTCTTCAGAAACCTTATTTTTCTCTAAAGGTGGTTGGTCAGGAGCCACCCTCCAAAAAAGCATTAGATAAAGTTGCATTCCTACAGAGCAAAGGTGTGGTGGGCTATAACAAGAAAAAGAATTAACTCAAGGGTCCCAGGTTACAAACATTAAAGCTACTACTTACACCAATTATATTAATCAATACACTGCCAGGGACACAGCAGGTAAGGGATATGGAAACTTAGCAGCAAACAATGGCCCAACAAGTGAAAAACCATTCACCAATACAATTTCTAATCAATCTTGTAACTACTCAAAAGAATTTGTGTTTAGACAGTTTAGAACATCTCCTGCCTCTCACAGTTGGGAGGCTCTGAACAATCACATGTGGCCGGAAAAACCTATTCAGGCAGGCTAGAGGATTTCCAAAGGAGTTTGTAGGTTAAACACTGTCACACCCAGGAATTATTAACTGGAACTGTAAGCTAACTCTTTTTCAGAGAGAGGTAGTGGGGGAGAGCCCCCGTAAAGTCAGAGGTTTAGGTGCAAGCACAAGCAGAAAGTAGGCAGACTCTGGTTTTGGGGGTATATGCTCGAGAATTTCCAGGGGGACTCCTGAAGCTCGATCCCGCCTTTGCGTATGCCGAGCCTCCTTCCTCATGACCTTTGTCATGGGCGGAGTTCCTCACTGGCTCCCAGCAGTGATAGAATTCCAGTGGAGCTATTCCAGATCCTGAATGATGATGCTGTGGAAAGTGCTGCACTCAATATGCAATATGCAATATGCACTCAATATGCAATATGCCGGCTCACGGCAGTAGGGGAATCTGGCCTCGAGACGTGTTGAAGAAGGTCTCTCGAGGTCTTTCTCGGGTTGAGGCAGGACACCCTGGGGTCCCTCGACTTGTGCAGGTGACCTCAGGGGGCTTCTCATGGTGGCTCTGAGAAGTCAGGGAAACTGGAGGTGGGAGGGGCCTCTCGGCACTCCACTGGGTTTGGTGCATTGGAAGAGGGCCTCATCTCCAGTTGAGGCAGGAACCTCAGGGTTCCTCTGACTTCAGACTCCGACCGCAAGGTCCCTGCAGACTTGGGACAGGAGAGTCAGGCCTCGTCTTGGGTTGAGGCATGGAACTCCGCTTGCCTCTCGAGGTGTTCCCGGGGAGACAGGCCACTTGTCGAGCGGTATTTGGAACCTGGGGGTCTTTTCCCGACGATGCACGGGCGAGTCACTGCCCCTTCGTGTTGACTTCATTCACAGGGTGGAGTTCGAAGAGGTGTCCGGGCATCGGGTTCTTATCAAGAGGGGACCGGGAAATCGGGGTCCTTCGGAATGTGGAACCACCCACGAGGCCACGTCTGGAATGTCGTCGTGAGACCGGCCTCATCCTGAGGTGCGACCGGAAGGCCGGGAACCCCTTCCAGACAAAGCAGGGGAGTCGACCCTCCTGTCCAGATCAGGAGGGTAGAAGAGGCTCAGAGGAAGTGTTGCCAGAAAACTTCGGTGTTCCTCTCGAGGGAGACCGGGATGTCGGGGCACTTTGTGGGTCGCATCAAGGGTGACAAGTACCGTTTCGAACTCCAATTCCTAAAGTGGGACTTCTCCTGAGACGCTGTAGCGGCACAGGGCTACATCTTGCGATGACGGGGGAACCACGTGGTTTTTCTCGAGGTGTAGCAGGATTCTCGAATTACGACGGGGAATTCAGGATGCTTCTTGTGTAGGCCCAGGGAAGTCCAATCTTCCATTCGAGTTGCGAAGGAAAGCTGGGGATTTCTCTCGAGTGACTGCAGGGCCAATAGACCTCATCTAGGCTTGTGTCCAGAAGCCAGTGTTCCTCTCCAGGGGCGACAGGGATCTCGGGGTTGCATTCCAGACACACCCGGGGAGACAGGCATCCATCTCGAGTGGAAGCAAAGAACCCCGCTCTGCTCTCGAGTCGCGACGGGTATCTCTTGGAGCTCACTGGGTGGACTAAAGGGAGTCAAGCCTCCTGAGGCTTTTGGAGAGAGGTCGCGAGATTGGTCTCTAGGCCATGCAGGAGACGAAGGCCCTCATCTCGCGATGACGGGGGAGTCTTGGGGTTGTTCTCGAGCGGCGGCCCCAGTGTGCGCTTTCTCACGAGGTACGACGGCGAGGTCAGTGAGCCTCTCGTGGGGCGCCAGGGAAGTCGGGTCTCCATGCGAGTGGCGAGGGCGAGCGCGTCATTGCTCTCGAGCCATGGTAGCGTGCCGGGGACCAGCCCCGGCTGATCCAGGGTATTCGAAGGAGAGACGGCGTAGGCGAAGATCAGGAAACCGCTGCTTAATTAAATGTTAATTAAGGATATAAAGAGTAATAGAATGAGGATAGCTCAGTGAGGAAATTCAGTGGCGAAAAGAGGCTGAATAATTCAGCCAGAAGGTAAGAGAAAGAACGACATGGTGAGACCAAGTTTCGGTGAACAAGGCCCGCACTTTATTTTTCAAAGTAGTTTTTATACCTTAAGTTATGCATAGAGGATAATGGGGGAAGGGGTAGAGTCTTGCAGCAAACCAGGCTTTCTTCCTGCAAACTTATCATATGCAAAAGCTTAGGTGATTTGCATCATCTTCAGGCCCGGAGGCCTGTTAACATTTTAAGACCTTTTCTTCAGAAACCTTATTTTTCTCTAAAGGTGGTTGGTCAGGAGCCACCCTCCAAAAAAGCATTAGATAAAGTTGCATTCCTACAGAGCAAAGGTGTGGTGGGCTATAACAAGAAAAAGAATTAACTCAAGGGTCCCAGGTTACAAACATTAAAGCTACTACTTACACCAATTATATTAATCAATACACTGCCAGGGACACAGCAGGTAAGGGATATGGAAACTTAGCAGCAAACAATGGCCCAACAAGTGAAAAACCATTCACCAATACAATTTCTAATCAATCTTGTAACTACTCAAAAGAATTTGTGTTTAGACAGTTTAGAACATCTCCTGCCTCTCACAGTTGGGAGGCTCTGAACAATCACATGTGGCCGGAAAAACCTATTCAGGCAGGCTAGAGGATTTCCAAAGGAGTTTGTAGGTTAAACACTGTCACACCCAGGAATTATTAACTGGAACTGTAAGCTAACTCTTTTTTCAGAGAGAGGTAGTGGGGGAGAGCCCCCGTAAAGTCAGAGGTTTAGGTGCAAGCACAAGCAGAAAGTAGGCAGACTCTGGTTTTGGGGGTATATGCTCGAGAATTTCCAGGGGGACTCCTGAAGCTCGATCCCGCCTTTGCGTATGCCGAGCCTCCTTCCTCATGACCTTTGTCATGGGCGGAGTTCCTCACTGGCTCCCAGCAGTGATAGAATTCCAGTGGAGCTATTCCAGATCCTGAATGATGATGCTGTGGAAAGTGCTGCACTCAATATGCAATATGCAATATGCACTCAATATGCAATATGCCGGCTCACGGCAGTAGGGGAATCTGGCCTCGAGACGTGTTGAAGAAGGTCTCTCGAGGTCTTTCTCGGGTTGAGGCAGGACACCCTGGGGTCCCTCGACTTGTGCAGGTGACCTCAGGGGGCTTCTCATGGTGGCTCTGAGAAGTCAGGGAAACTGGAGGTGGGAGGGGCCTCTCGGCACTCCACTGGGTTTGGTGCATTGGAAGAGGGCCTCATCTCCAGTTGAGGCAGGAACCTCAGGGTTCCTCTGACTTCAGACTCCGACCGCAAGGTCCCTGCAGACTTGGGACAGGAGAGTCAGGCCTCGTCTTGGGTTGAGGCATGGAACTCCGCTTGCCTCTCGAGGTGTTCCCGGGGAGACAGGCCACTTGTCGAGCGGTATTTGGAACCTGGGGGTCTTTTCCCGACGATGCACGGGCGAGTCACTGCCCCTTCGTGTTGACTTCATTCACAGGGTGGAGTTCGAAGAGGTGTCCGGGCATCGGGTTCTTATCAAGAGGGGACCGGGAAATCGGGGTCCTTCGGAATGTGGAACCACCCACGAGGCCACGTCTGGAATGTCGTCGTGAGACCGGCCTCATCCTGAGGTGCGACCGGAAGGCCGGGAACCCCTTCCAGACAAAGCAGGGGAGTCGACCCTCCTGTCCAGATCAGGAGGGTAGAAGAGGCTCAGAGGAAGTGTTGCCAGAAAACTTCGGTGTTCCTCTCGAGGGAGACCGGGATGTCGGGGCACTTTGTGGGTCGCATCAAGGGTGACAAGTACCGTTTCGAACTCCAATTCCTAAAGTGGGACTTCTCCTGAGACGCTGTAGCGGCACAGGGCTACATCTTGCGATGACGGGGGAACCACGTGGTTTTTCTCGAGGTGTAGCAGGATTCTCGAATTACGACGGGGAATTCAGGATGCTTCTTGTGTAGGCCCAGGGAAGTCCAATCTTCCATTCGAGTTGCGAAGGAAAGCTGGGGATTTCTCTCGAGTGACTGCAGGGCCAATAGACCTCATCTAGGCTTGTGTCCAGAAGCCAGTGTTCCTCTCCAGGGGCGACAGGGATCTCGGGGTTGCATTCCAGACACACCCGGGGAGACAGGCATCCATCTCGAGTGGAAGCAAAGAACCCCGCTCTGCTCTCGAGTCGCGACGGGTATCTCTTGGAGCTCACTGGGTGGACTAAAGGGAGTCAAGCCTCCTGAGGCTTTTGGAGAGAGGTCGCGAGATTGGTCTCTAGGCCATGCAGGAGACGAAGGCCCTCATCTCGCGATGACGGGGGAGTCTTGGGGTTGTTCTCGAGCGGCGGCCCCAGTGTGCGCTTTCTCACGAGGTACGACGGCGAGGTCAGTGAGCCTCTCGTGGGGCGCCAGGGAAGTCGGGTCTCCATGCGAGTGGCGAGGGCGAGCGCGTCATTGCTCTCGAGCCATGGTAGCGTGCCGGGGACCAGCCCCGGCTGATCCAGGGTATTCGAAGGAGAGACGGCGTAGGCGAAGATCAGGAAACCACTGCTTAATTAAATGTTAATTAAGGATATAAAGAGTAATAGAATGAGGATAGCTCAGTGAGGAAATTCAGTGGCGAAAAGAGGCTGAATAATTCAGCCAGAAGGTAAGAGAAAGAACGACATGGTGAGACCAAGTTTCGGTGAACAAGGCCCGCACTTTATTTTTCAAAGTAGTTTTTATACCTTAAGTTATGCATAGAGGATAATGGGGGAAGGGGTAGAGTCTTGCAGCAAACCAGGCTTTCTTCCTGCAAACTTATCATATGCAAAAGCTTAGGTGATTTGCATCATCTTCAGGCCCGGAGGCCTGTTAACATTTTAAGACCTTTTCTTCAGAAACCTTATTTTTCTCTAAAGGTGGTTGGTCAGGAGCCACCCTCCAAAAAGCATTAGATAAAGTTGCATTCCTACAGAGCAAAGGTGTGGTGGGCTATAACAAGAAAAAGAATTAACTCAAGGGTCCCAGGTTACAAACATTAAAGCTACTACTTACACCAATTATATTAATCAATACACTGCCAGGGACACAGCAGGTAAGGGATATGGAAACTTAGCAGCAAACAATGGCCCAACAAGTGAAAAACCATTCACCAATACAATTTCTAATCAATCTTGTAACTACTCAAAAGAATTTGTGTTTAGACAGTTTAGAACATCTCCTGCCTCTCACAGTTGGGAGGCTCTGAACAATCACATGTGGCCGGAAAAACCTATTCAGGCAGGCTAGAGGATTTCCAAAGGAGTTTGTAGGTTAAACACTGTCACACCCAGGAATTATTAACTGGAACTGTAAGCTAACTCTTTTTCAGAGAGAGGTAGTGGGGGAGAGCCCCCGTAAAGTCAGAGGTTTAGGTGCAAGCACAAGCAGAAAGTAGGCAGACTCTGGTTTTGGGGGTATATGCTCGAGAATTTCCAGGGGGACTCCTGAAGCTCGATCCCGCCTTTGCGTATGCCGAGCCTCCTTCCTCATGACCTTTGTCATGGGCGGAGTTCCTCACTGGCTCCCAGCAGTGATAGAATTCCAGTGGAGCTATTCCAGATCCTGAATGATGATGCTGTGGAAAGTGCTGCACTCAATATGCAATATGCAATATGCACTCAATATGCAATATGCCGGCTCACGGCAGTAGGGGAATCTGGCCTCGAGACGTGTTGAAGAAGGTCTCTCGAGGTCTTTCTCGGGTTGAGGCAGGACACCCTGGGGTCCCTCGACTTGTGCAGGTGACCTCAGGGGGCTTCTCATGGTGGCTCTGAGAAGTCAGGGAAACTGGAGGTGGGAGGGGCCTCTCGGCACTCCACTGGGTTTGGTGCATTGGAAGAGGGCCTCATCTCCAGTTGAGGCAGGAACCTCAGGGTTCCTCTGACTTCAGACTCCGACCGCAAGGTCCCTGCAGACTTGGGACAGGAGAGTCAGGCCTCGTCTTGGGTTGAGGCATGGAACTCCGCTTGCCTCTCGAGGTGTTCCCGGGGAGACAGGCCACTTGTCGAGCGGTATTTGGAACCTGGGGGTCTTTTCCCGACGATGCACGGGCGAGTCACTGCCCCTTCGTGTTGACTTCATTCACAGGGTGGAGTTCGAAGAGGTGTCCGGGCATCGGGTTCTTATCAAGAGGGGACCGGGAAATCGGGGTCCTTCGGAATGTGGAACCACCCACGAGGCCACGTCTGGAATGTCGTCGTGAGACCGGCCTCATCCTGAGGTGCGACCGGAAGGCCGGGAACCCCTTCCAGACAAAGCAGGGGAGTCGACCCTCCTGTCCAGATCAGGAGGGTAGAAGGGGCTCAGAGGAAGTGGTGCGGGAAAACCTCGGTGTTCCTCTTGAGGGAGACCGGGATGTCGGGGCACTTTGTGGGTCGCATCAAGGGTGCCAAGTACCGTTTCGACCTCCAATACCTAACGTGGGACTTCTCCTGAGACACTGTAGCGGGAAAGGGCTTCATCTTGCGATGACGGGGGAACCACGTGGATTTTCTCGAGTTGCAGCGGGATTCTCGAGTTACGACGGGGAATTCAGGATGCCTCTTGTGTTGGCCCAGGGAAGTCCAATCTTCCATTCGAGTTGCGAAGGAAAGCTGGGGATTGCTCTCGAGTGACTGCAGGGCCAATAGAACTCATCTAGGCTTGTGTCCAGAAGCCAATGTTCCTCTCCAGGGGCGAAAGGGATCTCGGGGTTGCATTCCAGACGCACCCGGGGAGACAGGCATCCATCTCGAGTGGGAGCAAAGAACCCCGCTCTGCTCTTGAGTCGCGACGGGTATCTCTTGGAGCTCACTGGGTGGACTAAAGGGAGTCAAGCCTCCTGAGGCGTTTGGAGAGAGGTCGAGAGACTGGTCTCTAGGCCATACAGGAGACGAAGGCCCTCAAGTCGCGATGACGGGGGAGGCTCGGGGTTGTTCTCGAGCGGCGGCCCCAGTGTGCGGTTTCTCGCGAGGTACGACGGCGAGGTCAGTGAGCCTCTCGTGGGGCGGCAAGGAAGTCGGGTCTCCATGCGAATGGCGAGGGGGAGCGCGTCTTTACTCTCAAGTCATAGTAGGGGAATCTGGCCTCGAGACGTGTTGAAGAAGGTCTCTCGAGGTCTTTCTCGGGTTGAGGCAGGACACCCTGGGGTCCCTCGACTTGTGCAGGTGACCTCAGGGGGCTTCTCATGGTGGCTCTGAGAAGTCAGGGAAACTGGAGGTGGGAGGGGCCTCTCGGCACTCCACTGGGTTTGGTGCATTGGAAGAGGGCCTCATCTCCAGTTGAGGCAGGAACCTCAGGGTTCCTCTGACTTCAGACTCCGACCGCAAGGTCCCTGCAGACTTGGGACAGGAGAGTCAGGCCTCGTCTTGGGTTGAGGCATGGAACTCCGCTTGCCTCTCGAGGTGTTCCCGGGGAGACAGGCCACTTGTCGAGCGGTATTTGGAACCTGGGGGTCTTTTCCCGACGATGCACGGGCGAGTCACTGCCCCTTCGTGTTGACTTCATTCACAGGGTGGAGTTCGAAGAGGTGTCCGGGCATCGGGTTCTTATCAAGAGGGGACCGGGAAATCGGGGTCCTTCGGAATGTGGAACCACCCACGAGGCCACGTCTGGAATGTCGTCGTGAGACCGGCCTCATCCTGAGGTGCGACCGGAAGGCCGGGAACCCCTTCCAGACAAAGCAGGGGAGTCGACCCTCCTGTCCAGATCAGGAGGGTAGAAGAGGCTCAGAGGAAGTGTTGCCAGAAAACTTCGGTGTTCCTCTCGAGGGAGACCGGGATGTCGGGGCACTTTGTGGGTCGCATCAAGGGTGACAAGTACCGTTTCGAACTCCAATTCCTAAAGTGGGACTTCTCCTGAGACGCTGTAGCGGCACAGGGCTACATCTTGCGATGACGGGGGAACCACGTGGTTTTTCTCGAGGTGTAGCAGGATTCTCGAATTACGACGGGGAATTCAGGATGCTTCTTGTGTAGGCCCAGGGAAGTCCAATCTTCCATTCGAGTTGCGAAGGAAAGCTGGGGATTTCTCTCGAGTGACTGCAGGGCCAATAGACCTCATCTAGGCTTGTGTCCAGAAGCCAGTGTTCCTCTCCAGGGGCGACAGGGATCTCGGGGTTGCATTCCAGACACACCCGGGGAGACAGGCATCCATCTCGAGTGGAAGCAAAGAACCCCGCTCTGCTCTCGAGTCGCGACGGGTATCTCTTGGAGCTCACTGGGTGGACTAAAGGGAGTCAAGCCTCCTGAGGCTTTTGGAGAGAGGTCGCGAGATTGGTCTCTAGGCCATGCAGGAGACGAAGGCCCTCATCTCGCGATGACGGGGGAGTCTTGGGGTTGTTCTCGAGCGGCGGCCCCAGTGTGCGCTTTCTCACGAGGTACGACGGCGAGGTCAGTGAGCCTCTCGTGGGGCGCCAGGGAAGTCGGGTCTCCATGCGAGTGGCGAGGGCGAGCGCGTCATTGCTCTCGAGCCATGGTAGCGTGCCGGGGACCAGCCCCGGCTGATCCAGGGTATTCGAAGGAGAGACGGCGTAGGCGAAGATCAGGAAACCGCTGCTTAATTAAATGTTAATTAAGGATATAAAGAGTAATAGAATGAGGATAGCTCAGTGAGGAAATTCAGTGGCGAAAAGAGGCTGAATAATTCAGCCAGAAGGTAAGAGAAAGAACGACATGGTGAGACCAAGTTTCGGTGAACAAGGCCCGCACTTTATTTTTCAAAGTAGTTTTTATACCTTAAGTTATGCATAGAGGATAATGGGGGAAGGGGTAGAGTCTTGCAGCAAACCAGGCTTTCTTCCTGCAAACTTATCATATGCAAAAGCTTAGGTGATTTGCATCATCTTCAGGCCCGGAGGCCTGTTAACATTTTAAGACCTTTTCTTCAGAAACCTTATTTTTCTCTAAAGGTGGTTGGTCAGGAGCCACCCTCCAAAAAAGCATTAGATAAAGTTGCATTCCTACAGAGCAAAGGTGTGGTGGGCTATAACAAGAAAAAGAATTAACTCAAGGGTCCCAGGTTACAAACATTAAAGCTACTACTTACACCAATTATATTAATCAATACACTGCCAGGGACACAGCAGGTAAGGGATATGGAAACTTAGCAGCAAACAATGGCCCAACAAGTGAAAAACCATTCACCAATACAATTTCTAATCAATCTTGTAACTACTCAAAAGAATTTGTGTTTAGACAGTTTAGAACATCTCCTGCCTCTCACAGTTGGGAGGCTCTGAACAATCACATGTGGCCGGAAAAACCTATTCAGGCAGGCTAGAGGATTTCCAAAGGAGTTTGTAGGTTAAACACTGTCACACCCAGGAATTATTAACTGGAACTGTAAGCTAACTCTTTTTTCAGAGAGAGGTAGTGGGGGAGAGCCCCCGTAAAGTCAGAGGTTTAGGTGCAAGCACAAGCAGAAAGTAGGCAGACTCTGGTTTTGGGGGTATATGCTCGAGAATTTCCAGGGGGACTCCTGAAGCCCGATCCCGCCTTTGCGTATGCCGAGCCTCCTTCCTCATGACCTTTGTCATGGGCGGAGTTCCTCACTGGCTCCCAGCAGTGATAGAATTCCAGTGGAGCTATTCCAGATCCTGAATGATGATGCTGTGGAAAGTGCTGCACTCAATATGCAATATGCAATATGCACTCAATATGCAATATGCCGGCTCACGGCAGTAGGGGAATCTGGCCTCGAGACGTGTTGAAGAAGGTCTCTCGAGGTCTTTCTCGGGTTGAGGCAGGACACCCTGGGGTCCCTCGACTTGTGCAGGTGACCTCAGGGGGCTTCTCATGGTGGCTCTGAGAAGTCAGGGAAACTGGAGTTGGGAGGGGCCTCTCGGCACTCCACTGGGTTTGGTGCATTGGAAGAGGGCCTCATCTCCAGTTGAGGCAGGAACCTCAGGGTTCCTCTGACTTCAGACTCCGACCGCAAGGTCCCTGCAGACTTGGGACAGGAGAGTCAGGCCTCGTCTTGGGTTGAGGCATGGAACTCCGCTTGCCTCTCGAGGTGTTCCCGGGGAGACAGGCCACTTGTCGAGCGGTATTTGGAACCTGGGGGTCTTTTCCCGACGATGCACGGGCGAGTCACTGCCCCTTCGTGTTGACTTCATTCACAGGGTGGAGTTCGAAGAGGTGTCCGGGCATCGGGTTCTTATCAAGAGGGGACCGGGAAATCGGGGTCCTTCGGAATGTGGAACCACCCACGAGGCCACGTCTGGAATGTCGTCGTGAGACCGGCCTCATCCTGAGGTGCGACCGGAAGGCCGGGAACCCCTTCCAGACAAAGCAGGGGAGTCGACCCTCCTGTCCAGATCAGGAGGGTAGAAGGGGCTCAGAGGAAGTGGTGCGGGAAAACCTCGGTGTTCCTCTTGAGGGAGACCGGGATGTCGGGGCACTTTGTGGGTCGCACCAAGGGTGCCAAGTACCGTTTCGACCTCCAATACCTAACGTGGGACTTCTCCTGAGACACTGTAGCGGGAAAGGGCTTCATCTTGCGATGACGGGGGAACCACGTGGATTTTCTCGAGTTGCAGCGGGATTCTCGAGTTACGACGGGGAATTCAGGATGCCTCTTGTGTTGGCCCAGGGAAGTCCAATCTTCCATTCGAGTTGCGAAGGAAAGCTGGGGATTGCTCTCGAGTGACTGCAGGGCCAATAGAACTCATCTAGGCTTGTGTCCAGAAGCCAATGTTCCTCTCCAGGGGCGAAAGGGATCTCGGGGTTGCATTCCAGACGCACCCCGGGAGACAGGCATCCATCTCGAGTGGAAGCAAAGAACCCCGCTCTGCTCTTGAGTCGCGACGGGTATCTCTTGGAGCTCACTGGGTGGACTAAAGGGAGTCAAGCCTCCTGAGGCGTTTGGAGAGAGGTCGAGAGACTGGTCTCTAGGCCATACAGGAGACGAAGGCCCTCAAGTCGCGATGACGGGGGAGGCTCGGGGTTGTTCTCGAGCGGCGGCCCCAGTGTGCGGTTTCTCGCGAGGTACGACGGCGAGGTCAGTGAGCCTCTCGTGGGGCGGCAAGGAAGTCGGGTCTCCATGCGAATGGCGAGGGGGAGCACGTCTTTACTCTCAAGTCATAGTAGGGGAATCTGGCCTCGAGACGTGTTGAAGAAGGTCTCTCGAGGTCTTTCTCGGGTTGAGGCAGGACACCCTGGGGTCCCTCGACTTGTGCAGGTGACCTCAGGGGGCTTCTCATGGTGGCTCTGAGAAGTCAGGGAAACTGGAGGTGGGAGGGGCCTCTCGGCACTCCACTGGGTTTGGTGCATTGGAAGAGGGCCTCATCTCCAGTTGAGGCAGGAACCTCAGGGTTCCTCTGACTTCAGACTCCGACCGCAAGGTCCCTGCAGACTTGGGACAGGAGAGTCAGGCCTCGTCTTGGGTTGAGGCATGGAACTCCGCTTGCCTCTCGAGGTGTTCCCGGGGAGACAGGCCACTTGTCGAGCGGTATTTGGAACCTGGGGGTCTTTTCCCGACGATGCACGGGCGAGTCACTGCCCCTTCGTGTTGACTTCATTCACAGGGTGGAGTTCGAAGAGGTGTCCGGGCATCGGGTTCTTATCAAGAGGGGACCGGGAAATCGGGGTCCTTCGGAATGTGGAACCACCCACGAGGCCACGTCTGGAATGTCGTCGTGAGACCGGCCTCATCCTGAGGTGCGACCGGAAGGCCGGGAACCCCTTCCAGACAAAGCAGGGGAGTCGACCCTCCTGTCCAGATCAGGAGGGTAGAAGAGGCTCAGAGGAAGTGTTGCCAGAAAACTTCGGTGTTCCTCTCGAGGGAGACCGGGATGTCGGGGCACTTTGTGGGTCGCATCAAGGGTGACAAGTACCGTTTCGAACTCCAATTCCTAAAGTGGGACTTCTCCTGAGACGCTGTAGCGGCACAGGGCTACATCTTGCGATGACGGGGGAACCACGTGGTTTTTCTCGAGGTGTAGCAGGATTCTCGAATTACGACGGGGAATTCAGGATGCTTCTTGTGTAGGCCCAGGGAAGTCCAATCTTCCATTCGAGTTGCGAAGGAAAGCTGGGGATTTCTCTCGAGTGACTGCAGGGCCAATAGACCTCATCTAGGCTTGTGTCCAGAAGCCAGTGTTCCTCTCCAGGGGCGACAGGGATCTCGGGGTTGCATTCCAGACACACCCGGGGAGACAGGCATCCATCTCGAGTGGAAGCAAAGAACCCCGCTCTGCTCTCGAGTCGCGACGGGTATCTCTTGGAGCTCACTGGGTGGACTAAAGGGAGTCAAGCCTCCTGAGGCTTTTGGAGAGAGGTCGCGAGATTGGTCTCTAGGCCATGCAGGAGACGAAGGCCCTCATCTCGCGATGACGGGGGAGTCTTGGGGTTGTTCTCGAGCGGCGGCCCCAGTGTGCGCTTTCTCACGAGGTACGACGGCGAGGTCAGTGAGCCTCTCGTGGGGCGCCAGGGAAGTCGGGTCTCCATGCGAGTGGCGAGGGCGAGCGCGTCATTGCTCTCGAGCCATGGTAGCGTGCCGGGGACCAGCCCCGGCTGATCCAGGGTATTCGAAGGAGAGACGGCGTAGGCGAAGATCAGGAAACCACTGCTTAATTAAATGTTAATTAAGGATATAAAGAGTAATAGAATGAGGATAGCTCAGTGAGGAAATTCAGTGGCGAAAAGAGGCTGAATAATTCAGCCAGAAGGTAAGAGAAAGAACGACATGGTGAGACCAAGTTTCGGTGAACAAGGCCCGCACTTTATTTTTCAAAGTAGTTTTTATACCTTAAGTTATGCATAGAGGATAATGGGGGAAGGGGTAGAGTCTTGCAGCAAACCAGGCTTTCTTCCTGCAAACTTATCATATGCAAAAGCTTAGGTGATTTGCATCATCTTCTGGCCCGGAGGCCTGTTAACATTTTAAGACCTTTTCTTCAGAAAACTTATTTTTCTCTAAAGGTGGTTGGTCAGGAGCCACCCTCCAAAAAAGCATTAGATAAAGTTGCATTCCTACAGAGCAAAGGTGTGGTGGGCTATAACAAGAAAAAGAATTAACTCAAGGGTCCCAGGTTACAAACATTAAAGCTACTACTTACACCAATTATATTAATCAATACACTGCCAGGGACACAGCAGGTAAGGGATATGGAAACTTAGCAGCAAACAATGGCCCAACAAGTGAAAAACCATTCACCAATACAATTTCTAATCAATCTTGTAACTACTCAAAAGAATTTGTGTTTAGACAGTTTAGAACATCTCCTGCCTCTCACAGTTGGGAGGCTCTGAACAATCACATGTGGCCGGAAAAACCTATTCAGGCAGGCTAGAGGATTTCCAAAGGAGTTTGTAGGTTAAACACTGTCACACCCAGGAATTATTAACTGGAACTGTAAGCTAACTCTTTTTCAGAGAGAGGTAGTGGGGGAGAGCCCCCGTAAAGTCAGAGGTTTAGGTGCAAGCACAAGCAGAAAGTAGGCAGACTCTGGTTTTGGGGGTATATGCTCGAGAATTTCCAGGGGGACTCCTGAAGCTCGATCCCGCCTTTGCGTATGCCGAGCCTCCTTCCTCATGACCTTTGTCATGGGCGGAGTTCCTCACTGGCTCCCAGCAGTGATAGAATTCCAGTGGAGCTATTCCAGATCCTGAATGATGATGCTGTGGAAAGTGCTGCACTCAATATGCAATATGCAATATGCACTCAATATGCAATATGCCGGCTCACGGCAGTAGGGGAATCTGGCCTCGAGACGTGTTGAAGAAGGTCTCTCGAGGTCTTTCTCGGGTTGAGGCAGGACACCCTGGGGTCCCTCGACTTGTGCAGGTGACCTCAGGGGGCTTCTCATGGTGGCTCTGAGAAGTCAGGGAAACTGGAGGTGGGAGGGGCCTCTCGGCACTCCACTGGGTTTGGTGCATTGGAAGAGGGCCTCATCTCCAGTTGAGGCAGGAACCTCAGGGTTCCTCTGACTTCAGACTCCGACCGCAAGGTCCCTGCAGACTTGGGACAGGAGAGTCAGGCCTCGTCTTGGGTTGAGGCATGGAACTCCGCTTGCCTCTCGAGGTGTTCCCGGGGAGACAGGCCACTTGTCGAGCGGTATTTGGAACCTGGGGGTCTTTTCCCGACGATGCACGGGCGAGTCACTGCCCCTTCGTGTTGACTTCATTCACAGGGTGGAGTTCGAAGAGGTGTCCGGGCATCGGGTTCTTATCAAGAGGGGACCGGGAAATCGGGGTCCTTCGGAATGTGGAACCACCCACGAGGCCACGTCTGGAATGTCGTCGTGAGACCGGCCTCATCCTGAGGTGCGACCGGAAGGCCGGGAACCCCTTCCAGACAAAGCAGGGGAGTCGACCCTCCTGTCCAGATCAGGAGGGTAGAAGGGGCTCAGAGGAAGTGGTGCGGGAAAACCTCGGTGTTCCTCTTGAGGGAGACCGGGATGTCGGGGCACTTTGTGGGTCGCATCAAGGGTGCCAAGTACCGTTTCGACCTCCAATACCTAACGTGGGACTTCTCCTGAGACACTGTAGCGGGAAAGGGCTTCATCTTGCGATGACGGGGGAACCACGTGGATTTTCTCGAGTTGCAGCGGGATTCTCGAGTTACGACGGGGAATTCAGGATGCCTCTTGTGTTGGCCCAGGGAAGTCCAATCTTCCATTCGAGTTGCGAAGGAAAGCTGGGGATTGCTCTCGAGTGACTGCAGGGCCAATAGAACTCATCTAGGCTTGTGTCCAGAAGCCAATGTTCCTCTCCAGGGGCGAAAGGGATCTCGGGGTTGCATTCCAGACGCACCCGGGGAGACAGGCATCCATCTCGAGTGGGAGCAAAGAACCCCGCTCTGCTCTTGAGTCGCGACGGGTATCTCTTGGAGCTCACTGGGTGGACTAAAGGGAGTCAAGCCTCCTGAGGCGTTTGGAGAGAGGTCGAGAGACTGGTCTCTAGGCCATACAGGAGACGAAGGCCCTCAAGTCGCGATGACGGGGGAGGCTCGGGGTTGTTCTCGAGCGGCGGCCCCAGTGTGCGGTTTCTCGCGAGGTACGACGGCGAGGTCAGTGAGCCTCTCGTGGGGCGGCAAGGAAGTCGGGTCTCCATGCGAATGGCGAGGGGGAGCACGTCTTTACTCTCAAGTCATAGTAGGGGAATCTGGCCTCGAGACGTGTTGAAGAAGGTCTCTCGAGGTCTTTCTCGGGTTGAGGCAGGACACCCTGGGGTCCCTCGACTTGTGCAGGTGACCTCAGGGGGCTTCTCATGGTGGCTCTGAGAAGTCAGGGAAACTGGAGGTGGGAGGGGCCTCTCGGCACTCCACTGGGTTTGGTGCATTGGAAGAGGGCCTCATCTCCAGTTGAGGCAGGAACCTCAGGGTTCCTCTGACTTCAGACTCCGACCGCAAGGTCCCTGCAGACTTGGGACAGGAGAGTCAGGCCTCGTCTTGGGTTGAGGCATGGAACTCCGCTTGCCTCTCGAGGTGTTCCCGGGGAGACAGGCCACTTGTCGAGCGGTATTTGGAACCTGGGGGTCTTTTCCCGACGATGCACGGGCGAGTCACTGCCCCTTCGTGTTGACTTCATTCACAGGGTGGAGTTCGAAGAGGTGTCCGGGCATCGGGTTCTTATCAAGAGGGGACCGGGAAATCGGGGTCCTTCGGAATGTGGAACCACCCACGAGGCCACGTCTGGAATGTCGTCGTGAGACCGGCCTCATCCTGAGGTGCGACCGGAAGGCCGGGAACCCCTTCCAGAAAAAGCAGGGGAGTCGACCCTCCTGTCCAGATCAGGAGGGTAGAAGAGGCTCAGAGGAAGTGTTGCCAGAAAACTTCGGTGTTCCTCTCGAGGGAGACCGGGATGTCGGGGCACTTTGTGGGTCGCATCAAGGGTGACAAGTACCGTTTCGAACTCCAATTCCTAAAGTGGGACTTCTCCTGAGACGCTGTAGCGGCACAGGGCTACATCTTGCGATGACGGGGGAACCACGTGGTTTTTCTCGAGGTGTAGCAGGATTCTCGAATTACGACGGGGAATTCAGGATGCTTCTTGTGTAGGCCCAGGGAAGTCCAATCTTCCATTCGAGTTGCGAAGGAAAGCTGGGGATTTCTCTCGAGTGACTGCAGGGCCAATAGACCTCATCTAGGCTTGTGTCCAGAAGCCAGTGTTCCTCTCCAGGGGCGACAGGGATCTCGGGGTTGCATTCCAGACACACCCGGGGAGACAGGCATCCATCTCGAGTGGAAGCAAAGAACCCCGCTCTGCTCTCGAGTCGCGACGGGTATCTCTTGGAGCTCACTGGGTGGACTAAAGGGAGTCAAGCCTCCTGAGGCTTTTGGAGAGAGGTCGCGAGATTGGTCTCTAGGCCATGCAGGAGACGAAGGCCCTCATCTCGCGATGACGGGGGAGTCTTGGGGTTGTTCTCGAGCGGCGGCCCCAGTGTGCGCTTTCTCACGAGGTACGACGGCGAGGTCAGTGAGCCTCTCGTGGGGCGCCAGGGAAGTCGGGTCTCCATGCGAGTGGCGAGGGCGAGCGCGTCATTGCTCTCGAGCCATGGTAGCGTGCCGGGGACCAGCCCCGGCTGATCCAGGGTATTCGAAGGAGAGACGGCGTAGGCGAAGATCAGGAAACCACTGCTTAATTAAATGTTAATTAAGGATATAAAGAGTAATAGAATGAGGATAGCTCAGTGAGGAAATTCAGTGGCGAAAAGAGGCTGAATAATTCAGCCAGAAGGTAAGAGAAAGAACGACATGGTGAGACCAAGTTTCGGTGAACAAGGCCCGCACTTTATTTTTCAAAGTAGTTTTTATACCTTAAGTTATGCATAGAGGATAATGGGGGAAGGGGTAGAGTCTTGCAGCAAACCAGGCTTTCTTCCTGCAAACTTATCATATGCAAAAGCTTAGGTGATTTGCATCATCTTCTGGCCCGGAGGCCTGTTAACATTTTAAGACCTTTTCTTCAGAAAACTTATTTTTCTCTAAAGGTGGTTGGTCAGGAGCCACCCTCCAAAAAAGCATTAGATAAAGTTGCATTCCTACAGAGCAAAGGTGTGGTGGGCTATAACAAGAAAAAGAATTAACTCAAGGGTCCCAGGTTACAAACATTAAAGCTACTACTTACACCAATTATATTAATCAATACACTGCCAGGGACACAGCAGGTAAGGGATATGGAAACTTAGCAGCAAACAATGGCCCAACAAGTGAAAAACCATTCACCAATACAATTTCTAATCAATCTTGTAACTACTCAAAAGAATTTGTGTTTAGACAGTTTAGAACATCTCCTGCCTCTCACAGTTGGGAGGCTCTGAACAATCACATGTGGCCGGAAAAACCTATTCAGGCAGGCTAGAGGATTTCCAAAGGAGTTTGTAGGTTAAACACTGTCACACCCAGGAATTATTAACTGGAACTGTAAGCTAACTCTTTTTCAGAGAGAGGTAGTGGGGGAGAGCCCCCCGTAAAGTCAGAGGTTTAGGTGCAAGCACAAGCAGAAAGTAGGCAGACTCTGGTTTTGGGGGTATATGCTCGAGAATTTCCAGGGGGACTCCTGAAGCTTGATCCCGCCTTTGCGTATGCCGAGCCTCCTTCCTCATGACCTTTGTCATGGGCGGAGTTCCTCACTGGCTCCCAGCAGTGATAGAATTCCAGTGGAGCTATTCCAGATCCTGAATGATGATGCTGTGGAAAGTGCTGCACTCAATATGCAATATGCAATATGCACTCAATATGCAATATGCCGGCTCACGGCAGTAGGGGAATCTGGCCTCGAGACGTGTTGAAGAAGGTCTCTCGAGGTCTTTCTCGGGTTGAGGCAGGACACCCTGGGGTCCCTCGACTTGTGCAGGTGACCTCAGGGGGCTTCTCATGGTGGCTCTGAGAAGTCAGGGAAACTGGAGGTGGGAGGGGCCTCTCGGCACTCCACTGGGTTTGGTGCATTGGAAGAGGGCCTCATCTCCAGTTGAGGCAGGAACCTCAGGGTTCCTCTGACTTCAGACTCCGACCGCAAGGTCCCTGCAGACTTGGGACAGGAGAGTCAGGCCTCGTCTTGGGTTGAGGCATGGAACTCCGCTTGCCTCTCGAGGTGTTCCCGGGGAGACAGGCCACTTGTCGAGCGGTATTTGGAACCTGGGGGTCTTTTCCCGACGATGCACGGGCGAGTCACTGCCCCTTCGTGTTGACTTCATTCACAGGGTGGAGTTCGAAGAGGTGTCCGGGCATCGGGTTCTTATCAAGAGGGGACCGGGAAATCGGGGTCCTTCGGAATGTGGAACCACCCACGAGGCCACGTCTGGAATGTCGTCGTGAGACCGGCCTCATCCTGAGGTGCGACCGGAAGGCCGGGAACCCCTTCCAGACAAAGCAGGGGAGTCGACCCTCCTGTCCAGATCAGGAGGGTAGAAGGGGCTCAGAGGAAGTGGTGCGGGAAAACCTCGGTGTTCCTCTTGAGGGAGACCGGGATGTCGGGGCACTTTGTGGGTCGCACCAAGGGTGCCAAGTACCGTTTCGACCTCCAATACCTAACGTGGGACTTCTCCTGAGACACTGTAGCGGGAAAGGGCTTCATCTTGCGATGACGGGGGAACCACGTGGATTTTCTCGAGTTGCAGCGGGATTCTCGAGTTACGACGGGGAATTCAGGATGCCTCTTGTGTTGGCCCAGGGAAGTCCAATCTTCCATTCGAGTTGCGAAGGAAAGCTGGGGATTGCTCTCGAGTGACTGCAGGGCCAATAGAACTCATCTAGGCTTGTGTCCAGAAGCCAATGTTCCTCTCCAGGGGCGAAAGGGATCTCGGGGTTGCATTCCAGACGCACCCCGGGAGACAGGCATCCATCTCGAGTGGAAGCAAAGAACCCCGCTCTGCTCTTGAGTCGCGACGGGTATCTCTTGGAGCTCACTGGGTGGACTAAAGGGAGTCAAGCCTCCTGAGGCGTTTGGAGAGAGGTCGAGAGACTGGTCTCTAGGCCATACAGGAGACGAAGGCCCTCAAGTCGCGATGACGGGGGAGGCTCGGGGTTGTTCTCGAGCGGCGGCCCCAGTGTGCGGTTTCTCGCGAGGTACGACGGCGAGGTCAGTGAGCCTCTCGTGGGGCGGCAAGGAAGTCGGGTCTCCATGCGAATGGCGAGGGGGAGCACGTCTTTACTCTCAAGTCATAGTAGGGGAATCTGGCCTCGAGACGTGTTGAAGAAGGTCTCTCGAGGTCTTTCTCGGGTTGAGGCAGGACACCCTGGGGTCCCTCGACTTGTGCAGGTGACCTCAGGGGGCTTCTCATGGTGGCTCTGAGAAGTCAGGGAAACTGGAGGTGGGAGGGGCCTCTCGGCACTCCACTGGGTTTGGTGCATTGGAAGAGGGCCTCATCTCCAGTTGAGGCAGGAACCTCAGGGTTCCTCTGACTTCAGACTCCGACCGCAAGGTCCCTGCAGACTTGGGACAGGAGAGTCAGGCCTCGTCTTGGGTTGAGGCATGGAACTCCGCTTGCCTCTCGAGGTGTTCCCGGGGAGACAGGCCACTTGTCGAGCGGTATTTGGAACCTGGGGGTCTTTTCCCGACGATGCACGGGCGAGTCACTGCCCCTTCGTGTTGACTTCATTCACAGGGTGGAGTTCGAAGAGGTGTCCGGGCATCGGGTTCTTATCAAGAGGGGACCGGGAAATCGGGGTCCTTCGGAATGTGGAACCACCCACGAGGCCACGTCTGGAATGTCGTCGTGAGACCGGCCTCATCCTGAGGTGCGACCGGAAGGCCGGGAACCCCTTCCAGACAAAGCAGGGGAGTCGACCCTCCTGTCCAGATCAGGAGGGTAGAAGAGGCTCAGAGGAAGTGTTGCCAGAAAACTTCGGTGTTCCTCTCGAGGGAGACCGGGATGTCGGGGCACTTTGTGGGTCGCATCAAGGGTGACAAGTACCGTTTCGAACTCCAATTCCTAAAGTGGGACTTCTCCTGAGACGCTGTAGCGGCACAGGGCTACATCTTGCGATGACGGGGGAACCACGTGGTTTTTCTCGAGGTGTAGCAGGATTCTCGAATTACGACGGGGAATTCAGGATGCTTCTTGTGTAGGCCCAGGGAAGTCCAATCTTCCATTCGAGTTGCGAAGGAAAGCTGGGGATTTCTCTCGAGTGACTGCAGGGCCAATAGACCTCATCTAGGCTTGTGTCCAGAAGCCAGTGTTCCTCTCCAGGGGCGACAGGGATCTCGGGGTTGCATTCCAGACACACCCGGGGAGACAGGCATCCATCTCGAGTGGAAGCAAAGAACCCCGCTCTGCTCTCGAGTCGCGACGGGTATCTCTTGGAGCTCACTGGGTGGACTAAAGGGAGTCAAGCCTCCTGAGGCTTTTGGAGAGAGGTCGCGAGATTGGTCTCTAGGCCATGCAGGAGACGAAGGCCCTCATCTCGCGATGACGGGGGAGTCTTGGGGTTGTTCTCGAGCGGCGGCCCCAGTGTGCGCTTTCTCACGAGGTACGACGGCGAGGTCAGTGAGCCTCTCGTGGGGCGCCAGGGAAGTCGGGTCTCCATGCGAGTGGCGAGGGCGAGCGCGTCATTGCTCTCGAGCCATGGTAGCGTGCCGGGGACCAGCCCCGGCTGATCCAGGGTATTCGAAGGAGAGACGGCGTAGGCGAAGATCAGGAAACCACTGCTTAATTAAATGTTAATTAAGGATATAAAGAGTAATAGAATGAGGATAGCTCAGTGAGGAAATTCAGTGGCGAAAAGAGGCTGAATAATTCAGCCAGAAGGTAAGAGAAAGAACGACATGGTGAGACCAAGTTTCGGTGAACAAGGCCCGCACTTTATTTTTCAAAGTAGTTTTTATACCTTAAGTTATGCATAGAGGATAATGGGGGAAGGGGTAGAGTCTTGCAGCAAACCAGGCTTTCTTCCTGCAAACTTATCATATGCAAAAGCTTAGGTGATTTGCATCATCTTCTGGCCCGGAGGCCTGTTAACATTTTAAGACCTTTTCTTCAGAAAACTTATTTTTCTCTAAAGGTGGTTGGTCAGGAGCCACCCTCCAAAAAAGCATTAGATAAAGTTGCATTCCTACAGAGCAAAGGTGTGGTGGGCTATAACAAGAAAAAGAATTAACTCAAGGGTCCCAGGTTACAAACATTAAAGCTACTACTTACACCAATTATATTAATCAATACACTGCCAGGGACACAGCAGGTAAGGGATATGGAAACTTAGCAGCAAACAATGGCCCAACAAGTGAAAAACCATTCACCAATACAATTTCTAATCAATCTTGTAACTACTCAAAAGAATTTGTGTTTAGACAGTTTAGAACATCTCCTGCCTCTCACAGTTGGGAGGCTCTGAACAATCACATGTGGCCGGAAAAACCTATTCAGGCAGGCTAGAGGATTTCCAAAGGAGTTTGTAGGTTAAACACTGTCACACCCAGGAATTATTAACTGGAACTGTAAGCTAACTCTTTTTTCAGAGAGAGGTAGTGGGGGAGAGCCCCCCGTAAAGTCAGAGGTTTAGGTGCAAGCACAAGCAGAAAGTAGGCAGACTCTGGTTTTGGGGGTATATGCTCGAGAATTTCCAGGGGGACTCCTGAAGCTTGATCCCGCCTTTGCGTATGCCGAGCCTCCTTCCTCATGACCTTTGTCATGGGCGGAGTTCCTCACTGGCTCCCAGCAGTGATAGAATTCCAGTGGAGCTATTCCAGATCCTGAATGATGATGCTGTGGAAAGTGCTGCACTCAATATGCAATATGCAATATGCACTCAATATGCAATATGCCGGCTCACGGCAGTAGGGGAATCTGGCCTCGAGACGTGTTGAAGAAGGTCTCTCGAGGTCTTTCTCGGGTTGAGGCAGGACACCCTGGGGTCCCTCGACTTGTGCAGGTGACCTCAGGGGGCTTCTCATGGTGGCTCTGAGAAGTCAGGGAAACTGGAGTTGGGAGGGGCCTCTCGGCACTCCACTGGGTTTGGTGCATTGGAAGAGGGCCTCATCTCCAGTTGAGGCAGGAACCTCAGGGTTCCTCTGACTTCAGACTCCGACCGCAAGGTCCCTGCAGACTTGGGACAGGAGAGTCAGGCCTCGTCTTGGGTTGAGGCATGGAACTCCGCTTGCCTCTCGAGGTGTTCCCGGGGAGACAGGCCACTTGTCGAGCGGTATTTGGAACCTGGGGGTCTTTTCCCGACGATGCACGGGCGAGTCACTGCCCCTTCGTGTTGACTTCATTCACAGGGTGGAGTTCGAAGAGGTGTCCGGGCATCGGGTTCTTATCAAGAGGGGACCGGGAAATCGGGGTCCTTCGGAATGTGGAACCACCCACGAGGCCACGTCTGGAATGTCGTCGTGAGACCGGCCTCATCCTGAGGTGCGACCGGAAGGCCGGGAACCCCTTCCAGACAAAGCAGGGGAGTCGACCCTCCTGTCCAGATCAGGAGGGTAGAAGGGGCTCAGAGGAAGTGGTGCGGGAAAACCTCGGTGTTCCTCTTGAGGGAGACCGGGATGTCGGGGCACTTTGTGGGTCGCATCAAGGGTGCCAAGTACCGTTTCGACCTCCAATACCTAACGTGGGACTTCTCCTGAGACACTGTAGCGGGAAAGGGCTTCATCTTGCGATGACGGGGGAACCACGTGGATTTTCTCGAGTTGCAGCGGGATTCTCGAGTTACGACGGGGAATTCAGGATGCCTCTTGTGTTGGCCCAGGGAAGTCCAATCTTCCATTCGAGTTGCGAAGGAAAGCTGGGGATTGCTCTCGAGTGACTGCAGGGCCAATAGAACTCATCTAGGCTTGTGTCCAGAAGCCAATGTTCCTCTCCAGGGGCGAAAGGGATCTCGGGGTTGCATTCCAGACGCACCCGGGGAGACAGGCATCCATCTCGAGTGGGAGCAAAGAACCCCGCTCTGCTCTTGAGTCGCGACGGGTATCTCTTGGAGCTCACTGGGTGGACTAAAGGGAGTCAAGCCTCCTGAGGCGTTTGGAGAGAGGTCGAGAGACTGGTCTCTAGGCCATACAGGAGACGAAGGCCCTCAAGTCGCGATGACGGGGGAGGCTCGGGGTTGTTCTCGAGCGGCGGCCCCAGTGTGCGGTTTCTCGCGAGGTACGACGGCGAGGTCAGTGAGCCTCTCGTGGGGCGGCAAGGAAGTCGGGTCTCCATGCGAATGGCGAGGGGGAGCACGTCTTTACTCTCAAGTCATAGTAGGGGAATCTGGCCTCGAGACGTGTTGAAGAAGGTCTCTCGAGGTCTTTCTCGGGTTGAGGCAGGACACCCTGGGGTCCCTCGACTTGTGCAGGTGACCTCAGGGGGCTTCTCATGGTGGCTCTGAGAAGTCAGGGAAACTGGAGGTGGGAGGGGCCTCTCGGCACTCCACTGGGTTTGGTGCATTGGAAGAGGGCCTCATCTCCAGTTGAGGCAGGAACCTCAGGGTTCCTCTGACTTCAGACTCCGACCGCAAGGTCCCTGCAGACTTGGGACAGGAGAGTCAGGCCTCGTCTTGGGTTGAGGCATGGAACTCCGCTTGCCTCTCGAGGTGTTCCCGGGGAGACAGGCCACTTGTCGAGCGGTATTTGGAACCTGGGGGTCTTTTCCCGACGATGCACGGGCGAGTCACTGCCCCTTCGTGTTGACTTCATTCACAGGGTGGAGTTCGAAGAGGTGTCCGGGCATCGGGTTCTTATCAAGAGGGGACCGGGAAATCGGGGTCCTTCGGAATGTGGAACCACCCACGAGGCCACGTCTGGAATGTCGTCGTGAGACCGGCCTCATCCTGAGGTGCGACCGGAAGGCCGGGAACCCCTTCCAGAAAAAGCAGGGGAGTCGACCCTCCTGTCCAGATCAGGAGGGTAGAAGAGGCTCAGAGGAAGTGTTGCCAGAAAACTTCGGTGTTCCTCTCGAGGGAGACCGGGATGTCGGGGCACTTTGTGGGTCGCATCAAGGGTGACAAGTACCGTTTCGAACTCCAATTCCTAAAGTGGGACTTCTCCTGAGACGCTGTAGCGGCACAGGGCTACATCTTGCGATGACGGGGGAACCACGTGGTTTTTCTCGAGGTGTAGCAGGATTCTCGAATTACGACGGGGAATTCAGGATGCTTCTTGTGTAGGCCCAGGGAAGTCCAATCTTCCATTCGAGTTGCGAAGGAAAGCTGGGGATTTCTCTCGAGTGACTGCAGGGCCAATAGACCTTATCTAGGCTTGTGTCCAGAAGCCAGTGTTCCTCTCCAGGGGCGACAGGGATCTCGGGGTTGCATTCCAGACACACCCGGGGAGACAGGCATCCATCTCGAGTGGAAGCAAAGAACCCCGCTCTGCTCTCGAGTCGCGACGGGTATCTCTTGGAGCTCACTGGGTGGACTAAAGGGAGTCAAGCCTCCTGAGGCTTTTGGAGAGAGGTCGCGAGATTGGTCTCTAGGCCATGCAGGAGACGAAGGCCCTCATCTCGCGATGACGGGGGAGTCTTGGGGTTGTTCTCGAGCGGCGGCCCCAGTGTGCGCTTTCTCACGAGGTACGACGGCGAGGTCAGTGAGCCTCTCGTGGGGCGCCAGGGAAGTCGGGTCTCCATGCGAGTGGCGAGGGCGAGCGCGTCATTGCTCTCGAGCCATGGTAGCGTGCCGGGGACCAGCCCCGGCTGATCCAGGGTATTCGAAGGAGAGACGGCGTAGGCGAAGATCAGGAAACCACTGCTTAATTAAATGTTAATTAAGGATATAAAGAGTAATAGAATGAGGATAGCTCAGTGAGGAAATTCAGTGGCGAAAAGAGGCTGAATAATTCAGCCAGAAGGTAAGAGAAAGAACGACATGGTGAGACCAAGTTTCGGTGAACAAGGCCCGCACTTTATTTTTCAAAGTAGTTTTTATACCTTAAGTTATGCATAGAGGATAATGGGGGAAGGGGTAGAGTCTTGCAGCAAACCAGGCTTTCTTCCTGCAAACTTATCATATGCAAAAGCTTAGGTGATTTGCATCATCTTCTGGCCCGGAGGCCTGTTAACATTTTAAGACCTTTTCTTCAGAAAACTTATTTTTCTCTAAAGGTGGTTGGTCAGGAGCCACCCTCCAAAAAAGCATTAGATAAAGTTGCATTCCTACAGAGCAAAGGTGTGGTGGGCTATAACAAGAAAAAGAATTAACTCAAGGGTCCCAGGTTACAAACATTAAAGCTACTACTTACACCAATTATATTAATCAATACACTGCCAGGGACACAGCAGGTAAGGGATATGGAAACTTAGCAGCAAACAATGGCCCAACAAGTGAAAAACCATTCACCAATACAATTTCTAATCAATCTTGTAACTACTCAAAAGAATTTGTGTTTAGACAGTTTAGAACATCTCCTGCCTCTCACAGTTGGGAGGCTCTGAACAATCACATGTGGCCGGAAAAACCTATTCAGGCAGGCTAGAGGATTTCCAAAGGAGTTTGTAGGTTAAACACTGTCACACCCAGGAATTATTAACTGGAACTGTAAGCTAACTCTTTTTTCAGAGAGAGGTAGTGGGGGAGAGCCCCCGTAAAGTCAGAGGTTTAGGTGCAAGCACAAGCAGAAAGTAGGCAGACTCTGGTTTTGGGGGTATATGCTCGAGAATTTCCAGGGGGACTCCTGAAGCTTGATCCCGCCTTTGCGTATGCCGAGCCTCCTTCCTCATGACCTTTGTCATGGGCGGAGTTCCTCACTGGCTCCCAGCAGTGATAGAATTCCAGTGGAGCTATTCCAGATCCTGAATGATGATGCTGTGGAAAGTGCTGCACTCAATATGCAATATGCAATATGCACTCAATATGCAATATGCCGGCTCACGGCAGTAGGGGAATCTGGCCTCGAGACGTGTTGAACAAGGTCTCTCGAGGTCTTTCTCGGGTTGAGGCAGGACACCCTGGGGTCCCTCGACTTGTGCAGGTGACCTCAGGGGGCTTCTCATGGTGGCTCTGAGAAGTCAGGGAAACTGGAGTTGGGAGGGGCCTCTCGGCACTCCACTGGGTTTGGTGCATTGGAAGAGGGCCTCATCTCCAGTTGAGGCAGGAACCTCAGGGTTCCTCTGACTTCAGACTCCGACCGCAAGGTCCCTGCAGACTTGGGACAGGAGAGTCAGGCCTCGTCTTGGGTTGAGGCATGGAACTCCGCTTGCCTCTCGAGGTGTTCCCGGGGAGACAGGCCACTTGTCGAGCGGTATTTGGAACCTGGGGGTCTTTTCCCGACGATGCACGGGCGAGTCACTGCCCCTTCGTGTTGACTTCATTCACAGGGTGGAGTTCGAAGAGGTGTCCGGGCATCGGGTTCTTATCAAGAGGGGACCGGGAAATCGGGGTCCTTCGGAATGTGGAACCACCCACGAGGCCACGTCTGGAATGTCGTCGTGAGACCGGCCTCATCCTGAGGTGCGACCGGAAGGCCGGGAACCCCTTCCAGACAAAGCAGGGGAGTCGACCCTCCTGTCCAGATCAGGAGGGTAGAAGGGGCTCAGAGGAAGTGGTGCGGGAAAACCTCGGTGTTCCTCTTGAGGGAGACCGGGATGTCGGGGCACTTTGTGGGTCGCATCAAGGGTGCCAAGTACCGTTTCGACCTCCAATACCTAACGTGGGACTTCTCCTGAGACACTGTAGCGGGAAAGGGCTTCATCTTGCGATGACGGGGGAACCACGTGGATTTTCTCGAGTTGCAGCGGGATTCTCGAGTTACGACGGGGAATTCAGGATGCCTCTTGTGTTGGCCCAGGGAAGTCCAATCTTCCATTCGAGTTGCGAAGGAAAGCTGGGGATTGCTCTCGAGTGACTGCAGGGCCAATAGAACTCATCTAGGCTTGTGTCCAGAAGCCAATGTTCCTCTCCAGGGGCGAAAGGGATCTCGGGGTTGCATTCCAGACGCACCCGGGGAGACAGGCATCCATCTCGAGTGGGAGCAAAGAACCCCGCTCTGCTCTTGAGTCGCGACGGGTATCTCTTGGAGCTCACTGGGTGGACTAAAGGGAGTCAAGCCTCCTGAGGCGTTTGGAGAGAGGTCGAGAGACTGGTCTCTAGGCCATACAGGAGACGAAGGCCCTCAAGTCGCGATGACGGGGGAGGCTCGGGGTTGTTCTCGAGCGGCGGCCCCAGTGTGCGGTTTCTCGCGAGGTACGACGGCGAGGTCAGTGAGCCTCTCGTGGGGCGGCAAGGAAGTCGGGTCTCCATGCGAATGGCGAGGGGGAGCACGTCTTTACTCTCAAGTCATAGTAGGGGAATCTGGCCTCGAGACGTGTTGAAGAAGGTCTCTCGAGGTCTTTCTCGGGTTGAGGCAGGACACCCTGGGGTCCCTCGACTTGTGCAGGTGACCTCAGGGGGCTTCTCATGGTGGCTCTGAGAAGTCAGGGAAACTGGAGGTGGGAGGGGCCTCTCGGCACTCCACTGGGTTTGGTGCATTGGAAGAGGGCCTCATCTCCAGTTGAGGCAGGAACCTCAGGGTTCCTCTGACTTCAGACTCCGACCGCAAGGTCCCTGCAGACTTGGGACAGGAGAGTCAGGCCTCGTCTTGGGTTGAGGCATGGAACTCCGCTTGCCTCTCGAGGTGTTCCCGGGGAGACAGGCCACTTGTCGAGCGGTATTTGGAACCTGGGGGTCTTTTCCCGACGATGCACGGGCGAGTCACTGCCCCTTCGTGTTGACTTCATTCACAGGGTGGAGTTCGAAGAGGTGTCCGGGCATCGGGTTCTTATCAAGAGGGGACCGGGAAATCGGGGTCCTTCGGAATGTGGAACCACCCACGAGGCCACGTCTGGAATGTCGTCGTGAGACCGGCCTCATCCTGAGGTGCGACCGGAAGGCCGGGAACCCCTTCCAGAAAAAGCAGGGGAGTCGACCCTCCTGTCCAGATCAGGAGGGTAGAAGAGGCTCAGAGGAAGTGTTGCCAGAAAACTTCGGTGTTCCTCTCGAGGGAGACCGGGATGTCGGGGCACTTTGTGGGTCGCATCAAGGGTGACAAGTACCGTTTCGAACTCCAATTCCTAAAGTGGGACTTCTCCTGAGACGCTGTAGCGGCACAGGGCTACATCTTGCGATGACGGGGGAACCACGTGGTTTTTCTCGAGGTGTAGCAGGATTCTCGAATTACGACGGGGAATTCAGGATGCTTCTTGTGTAGGCCCAGGGAAGTCCAATCTTCCATTCGAGTTGCGAAGGAAAGCTGGGGATTTCTCTCGAGTGACTGCAGGGCCAATAGACCTTATCTAGGCTTGTGTCCAGAAGCCAGTGTTCCTCTCCAGGGGCGACAGGGATCTCGGGGTTGCATTCCAGACACACCCGGGGAGACAGGCATCCATCTCGAGTGGAAGCAAAGAACCCCGCTCTGCTCTCGAGTCGCGACGGGTATCTCTTGGAGCTCACTGGGTGGACTAAAGGGAGTCAAGCCTCCTGAGGCTTTTGGAGAGAGGTCGCGAGATTGGTCTCTAGGCCATGCAGGAGACGAAGGCCCTCATCTCGCGATGACGGGGGAGTCTTGGGGTTGTTCTCGAGCGGCGGCCCCAGTGTGCGCTTTCTCACGAGGTACGACGGCGAGGTCAGTGAGCCTCTCGTGGGGCGCCAGGGAAGTCGGGTCTCCATGCGAGTGGCGAGGGCGAGCGCGTCATTGCTCTCGAGCCATGGTAGCGTGCCGGGGACCAGCCCCGGCTGATCCAGGGTATTCGAAGGAGAGACGGCGTAGGCGAAGATCAGGAAACCACTGCTTAATTAAATGTTAATTAAGGATATAAAGAGTAATAGAATGAGGATAGCTCAGTGAGGAAATTCAGTGGCGAAAAGAGGCTGAATAATTCAGCCAGAAGGTAAGAGAAAGAACGACATGGTGAGACCAAGTTTCGGTGAACAAGGCCCGCACTTTATTTTTCAAAGTAGTTTTTATACCTTAAGTTATGCATAGAGGATAATGGGGGAAGGGGTAGAGTCTTGCAGCAAACCAGGCTTTCTTCCTGCAAACTTATCATATGCAAAAGCTTAGGTGATTTGCATCATCTTCTGGCCCGGAGGCCTGTTAACATTTTAAGACCTTTTCTTCAGAAAACTTATTTTTCTCTAAAGGTGGTTGGTCAGGAGCCACCCTCCAAAAAAGCATTAGATAAAGTTGCATTCCTACAGAGCAAAGGTGTGGTGGGCTATAACAAGAAAAAGAATTAACTCAAGGGTCCCAGGTTACAAACATTAAAGCTACTACTTACACCAATTATATTAATCAATACACTGCCAGGGACACAGCAGGTAAGGGATATGGAAACTTAGCAGCAAACAATGGCCCAACAAGTGAAAAACCATTCACCAATACAATTTCTAATCAATCTTGTAACTACTCAAAAGAATTTGTGTTTAGACAGTTTAGAACATCTCCTGCCTCTCACAGTTGGGAGGCTCTGAACAATCACATGTGGCCGGAAAAACCTATTCAGGCAGGCTAGAGGATTTCCAAAGGAGTTTGTAGGTTAAACACTGTCACACCCAGGAATTATTAACTGGAACTGTAAGCTAACTCTTTTTCAGAGAGAGGTAGTGGGGGAGAGCCCCCGTAAAGTCAGAGGTTTAGGTGCAAGCACAAGCAGAAAGTAGGCAGACTCTGGTTTTGGGGGTATATGCTCGAGAATTTCCAGGGGGACTCCTGAAGCTCGATCCCGCCTTTGCGTATGCCGAGCCTCCTTCCTCATGACCTTTGTCATGGGCGGAGTTCCTCACTGGCTCCCAGCAGTGATAGAATTCCAGTGGAGCTATTCCAGATCCTGAATGATGATGCTGTGGAAAGTGCTGCACTCAATATGCAATATGCAATATGCACTCAATATGCAATATGCCGGCTCACGGCAGTAGGGGAATCTGGCCTCGAGACGTGTTGAAGAAGGTCTCTCGAGGTCTTTCTCGGGTTGAGGCAGGACACCCTGGGGTCCCTCGACTTGTGCAGGTGACCTCAGGGGGCTTCTCATGGTGGCTCTGAGAAGTCAGGGAAACTGGAGGTGGGAGGGGCCTCTCGGCACTCCACTGGGTTTGGTGCATTGGAAGAGGGCCTCATCTCCAGTTGAGGCAGGAACCTCAGGGTTCCTCTGACTTCAGACTCCGACCGCAAGGTCCCTGCAGACTTGGGACAGGAGAGTCAGGCCTCGTCTTGGGTTGAGGCATGGAACTCCGCTTGCCTCTCGAGGTGTTCCCGGGGAGACAGGCCACTTGTCGAGCGGTATTTGGAACCTGGGGGTCTTTTCCCGACGATGCACGGGCGAGTCACTGCCCCTTCGTGTTGACTTCATTCACAGGGTGGAGTTCGAAGAGGTGTCCGGGCATCGGGTTCTTATCAAGAGGGGACCGGGAAATCGGGGTCCTTCGGAATGTGGAACCACCCACGAGGCCACGTCTGGAATGTCGTCGTGAGACCGGCCTCATCCTGAGGTGCGACCGGAAGGCCGGGAACCCCTTCCAGAAAAAGCAGGGGAGTCGACCCTCCTGTCCAGATCAGGAGGGTAGAAGAGGCTCAGAGGAAGTGTTGCCAGAAAACTTCGGTGTTCCTCTCGAGGGAGACCGGGATGTCGGGGCACTTTGTGGGTCGCATCAAGGGTGACAAGTACCGTTTCGAACTCCAATTCCTAAAGTGGGACTTCTCCTGAGACGCTGTAGCGGCACAGGGCTACATCTTGCGATGACGGGGGAACCACGTGGTTTTTCTCGAGGTGTAGCAGGATTCTCGAATTACGACGGGGAATTCAGGATGCTTCTTGTGTAGGCCCAGGGAAGTCCAATCTTCCATTCGAGTTGCGAAGGAAAGCTGGGGATTTCTCTCGAGTGACTGCAGGGCCAATAGACCTTATCTAGGCTTGTGTCCAGAAGCCAGTGTTCCTCTCCAGGGGCGACAGGGATCTCGGGGTTGCATTCCAGACACACCCGGGGAGACAGGCATCCATCTCGAGTGGAAGCAAAGAACCCCGCTCTGCTCTCGAGTCGCGACGGGTATCTCTTGGAGCTCACTGGGTGGACTAAAGGGAGTCAAGCCTCCTGAGGCTTTTGGAGAGAGGTCGCGAGATTGGTCTCTAGGCCATGCAGGAGACGAAGGCCCTCATCTCGCGATGACGGGGGAGTCTTGGGGTTGTTCTCGAGCGGCGGCCCCAGTGTGCGCTTTCTCACGAGGTACGACGGCGAGGTCAGTGAGCCTCTCGTGGGGCGCCAGGGAAGTCGGGTCTCCATGCGAGTGGCGAGGGCGAGCGCGTCATTGCTCTCGAGCCATGGTAGCGTGCCGGGGACCAGCCCCGGCTGATCCAGGGTATTCGAAGGAGAGACGGCGTAGGCGAAGATCAGGAAACCACTGCTTAATTAAATGTTAATTAAGGATATAAAGAGTAATAGAATGAGGATAGCTCAGTGAGGAAATTCAGTGGCGAAAAGAGGCTGAATAATTCAGCCAGAAGGTAAGAGAAAGAACGACATGGTGAGACCAAGTTTCGGTGAACAAGGCCCGCACTTTATTTTTCAAAGTAGTTTTTATACCTTAAGTTATGCATAGAGGATAATGGGGGAAGGGGTAGAGTCTTGCAGCAAACCAGGCTTTCTTCCTGCAAACTTATCATATGCAAAAGCTTAGGTGATTTGCATCATCTTCTGGCCCGGAGGCCTGTTAACATTTTAAGACCTTTTCTTCAGAAAACTTATTTTTCTCTAAAGGTGGTTGGTCAGGAGCCACCCTCCAAAAAAGCATTAGATAAAGTTGCATTCCTACAGAGCAAAGGTGTGGTGGGCTATAACAAGAAAAAGAATTAACTCAAGGGTCCCAGGTTACAAACATTAAAGCTACTACTTACACCAATTATATTAATCAATACACTGCCAGGGACACAGCAGGTAAGGGATATGGAAACTTAGCAGCAAACAATGGCCCAACAAGTGAAAAACCATTCACCAATACAATTTCTAATCAATCTTGTAACTACTCAAAAGAATTTGTGTTTAGACAGTTTAGAACATCTCCTGCCTCTCACAGTTGGGAGGCTCTGAACAATCACATGTGGCCGGAAAAACCTATTCAGGCAGGCTAGAGGATTTCCAAAGGAGTTTGTAGGTTAAACACTGTCACACCCAGGAATTATTAACTGGAACTGTAAGCTAACTCTTTTTTCAGAGAGAGGTAGTGGGGGAGAGCCCCCCGTAAAGTCAGAGGTTTAGGTGCAAGCACAAGCAGAAAGTAGGCAGACTCTGGTTTTGGGGGTATATGCTCGAGAATTTCCAGGGGGACTCCTGAAGCTTGATCCCGCCTTTGCGTATGCCGAGCCTCCTTCCTCATGACCTTTGTCATGGGCGGAGTTCCTCACTGGCTCCCAGCAGTGATAGAATTCCAGTGGAGCTATTCCAGATCCTGAATGATGATGCTGTGGAAAGTGCTGCACTCAATATGCAATATGCAATATGCACTCAATATGCAATATGCCGGCTCACGGCAGTAGGGGAATCTGGCCTCGAGACGTGTTGAAGAAGGTCTCTCGAGGTCTTTCTCGGGTTGAGGCAGGACACCCTGGGGTCCCTCGACTTGTGCAGGTGACCTCAGGGGGCTTCTCATGGTGGCTCTGAGAAGTCAGGGAAACTGGAGGTGGGAGGGGCCTCTCGGCACTCCACTGGGTTTGGTGCATTGGAAGAGGGCCTCATCTCCAGTTGAGGCAGGAACCTCAGGGTTCCTCTGACTTCAGACTCCGACCGCAAGGTCCCTGCAGACTTGGGACAGGAGAGTCAGGCCTCGTCTTGGGTTGAGGCATGGAACTCCGCTTGCCTCTCGAGGTGTTCCCGGGGAGACAGGCCACTTGTCGAGCGGTATTTGGAACCTGGGGGTCTTTTCCCGACGATGCACGGGCGAGTCACTGCCCCTTCGTGTTGACTTCATTCACAGGGTGGAGTTCGAAGAGGTGTCCGGGCATCGGGTTCTTATCAAGAGGGGACCGGGAAATCGGGGTCCTTCGGAATGTGGAAGCACCCACGAGGCCACGTCTGGAATGTCGTCGTGAGACCGGCCTCATCCTGAGGTGCGACCGGAAGGCCGGGAACCCCTTCCAGACAAAGCAGGGGAGTCGACCCTCCTGTCCAGATCAGGAGGGTAGAAGGGGCTCAGAGGAAGTGGTGCGGGAAAACCTCGGTGTTCCTCTTGAGGGAGACCGGGATGTCGGGGCACTTTGTGGGTCGCATCAAGGGTGCCAAGTACCGTTTCGACCTCCAATACCTAACGTGGGACTTCTCCTGAGACACTGTAGCGGGAAAGGGCTTCATCTTGCGATGACGGGGGAACCACGTGGATTTTCTCGAGTTGCAGCGGGATTCTCGAGTTACGACGGGGAATTCAGGATGCCTCTTGTGTTGGCCCAGGGAAGTCCAATCTTCCATTCGAGTTGCGAAGGAAAGCTGGGGATTGCTCTCGAGTGACTGCAGGGCCAATAGAACTCATCTAGGCTTGTGTCCAGAAGGCAATGTTCCTCTCCAGGGGCGAAAGGGATCTCGGGGTTGCATTCCAGACGCACCCGGGGAGACAGGAATTCATCTCGAGTGGGAGCAAAGAACCCCGCTCTGCTCTTGAGTCGCGACGGGTAACTCTTGGAGCTCACTGGGTGGACTAAAGGGAGTCAAGCCTCCTGAGGCGTTTGGAGAGAGGTCGAGAGACTGGTCCCTAGGCCATACAGGAGACGAAGGCCCTCAAGTCGCGATGACGGGGGAGGCCCGGGGTTGTTCTCGAGCGGCGGCCCCAGTGTGCGGTTTCTCGCGAGGTACGACGGCGAGGTCAGTGAGCCTCTCGTGGGGCGGCAAGGAAGTCGGGTCTCCATGCGAATGGCGAGGGGGAGCGCGTCTTTACTCTCAAGTCATAGTAGGGGAATGTGGCCTCGAGACGTGTTGAAGAAGGTCTCTCGAGGTCTTTCTCGGGTTGAGGCAGGACACCCTGGGGTCCCTCGACTTGTGCAGGTGACCTCAGGGGGCTTCTCATGGTGGCCCTGAGAAGTCAGGGAAACTGGAGGTGGGAGGGGCCTCTCGGCACTCCACTGGGTTTGGTGCATTGGAAGAGGGCCTCATCTCCAGTTGAGGCAGGAACCTCAGGGTTCCTCTGATTTCAGACTCCGACCGCAAGGTCCCTGCAGACTTGGGACAGGAGAGTCAGGCCTCGTCTTGGGTTGAGGCATGGAACTCCGCTTGCCTCTCGAGGTGTTCCCGGGGAGACAGGCCACTTGTCGAGCGGTATTTGGAACCTGGGGGTCTTTTCCCGACGATGCACGGGCGAGTCACTGCCCCTTCGTGTTGACTTCATTCACAGGGTGGAGTTCGAAGAGGTGTCCGGGCATCGGGTTCTTATCAAGAGGGGACCGGGAAATCGGGGTCCTTCGGAATGTGGAACCACCCACGAGGCCACGTCTGGAATGTCGTCGTGAGACCGGCCTCATCCTGAGGTGCGACCGGAAGGCCGGGAACCCCTTCCAGACAAAGCAGGGGAGTCGACCCTCCTGTCCAGATCAGGAGGGTAGAAGGGGCTCAGAGGAAGTGGTGCGGGAAAACCTCGGTGTTCCTCTCGAGGGAGACCGGGATGTCGGGGCACTTTGTGGGTCGCATCAAGGGTGACAAGTACCGTTTCGAACTCCAATTCCTAAAGTGGGACTTCTCCTGAGACGCTGTAGCGGCACAGGGCTACATCTTGCGATGACGGGGGAACCACGTGGTTTTTCTCGAGGTGTAGCAGGATTCTCGAATTACGACGGGGAATTCAGGATGCTTCTTGTGTAGGCCCAGGGAAGTCCAATCTTCCATTCGAGTTGCGAAGGAAAGCTGGGGATTTCTCTCGAGTGACTGCAGGGCCAATAGACCTCATCTAGGCTTGTGTCCAGAAGCCAGTGTTCCTCTCCAGGGGCGACAGGGATCTCGGGGTTGCATTCCAGACACACCCGGGGAGACAGGCATTCATCTCGAGTGGAAGCAAAGAACCCCGCTCTGCTCTCGAGTCGCGACGGGTATCTCTTGGAGCTCACTGGGTGGGCTAAAGGGAGTCAAGCCTCCTGAGGCTTTTGGAGAGAGGTCGCGAGATTGGTCTCTAGGCCATGCAGGAGACGAAGGCCCTCATCTCGCGATGACGGGGGAGTCTTGGGGTTGTTCTCGAGCGGCGGCCCCAGTGTGCGGTTTCTCAAGGTACGACGGCGAGGTCAGTGAGCCTCTCAGGGGTCGCCATGGCGGCTGGGAACGACCATGGCGTGCGCTCCTGGGGCCCCAAGGATCGGCATCCTAGGGCGCGGTGGAAGGGGCGGACCACAGGTAAGGGAAATGGGACTGCGTGGAACAGTCCGCCCTTGTTTCTGTGTAAAAGGGACGTGCTTTCAAGGCGTGAATGTGTCAGAATTTTAATTTAATTGGAAATCACCCAGCTCTTCAGTACACTGTCGTCACTTAGTTTAGCACAGGATAGAAACTCGGGTAACCAAAACATCTGGAGAAATGATTGTAAGTTCAGTTCAGTTCATTTCAGTTGCTCAGTCATGTCTGACTCTTTCGGACCCCTTGGCCTGCAGGACGCCTGGCTTCTGTGTCCATCTCTAACTTCAGGGGCTTGCTCAAACTCATGTCCATCGAATCAGTGATGCCATTCAACCATCTTAGCCTCTGTCGTCCCCTTCTCCTCTGCCTTCAATCAAGACTCTCATAGACAGATATTTTAGAGTATAATTAGTGTTCATAGTTTATCTAAAAGCTCATATCACATTTAGTTTTTCGTTTTGTTCCTGTTCTTTCGAGGTACTTTCTTGTTGACAAGTTCGTGATAGATATAACGATATAGCAATGTTTACTTAGAATAAACCGAGGCACTATGAACATTTTGTGCTTAGTGTTGATGACTTTTAGATATGTCTACAGTAGAGGAGCAAAAACAAAACTACTAGATATTTAATATTGACTAGTTCCCAGTTCACGGGACTCTGAAATTCTCTGAGGTCAATGTTTTCTTGTATTGGCAGCAGTTTGGTTTGCAAGGGCTGCCTTGTCTTGAGACCATTGAAATAAGAACTCAGAACTTGAGCTCTATTATCAAAAATCACAAGGCTCACACTGACACATACATCAATCCAGACATACAGACAAGACATCTTCCAGTTTTCCGCCTGAGATGGAAAAGATTTCTTTGAGCCGTTTTTTTCTGGGGAGGGGGGGGTGGGGCTGGCGGCCAGGCAGGCTTTGGGAAGGAGCTCATGGTTTGGAATTGCATATGAAAAGAACCAGCTTTCCGGGTTCCAAGGAATCAAGTTTCCTTGGAAACCAACCTTGTCCGGTTCTGTAGAATATCATGGCCCTCCTAGGTCAGGTCATCTTTCCTTTCCGTAGTCCTCGTTGGATCCCTGAATTCTAGACAGCTTGGATTGCCTCTGTGGGCTGGATGGATTGTCCTCCCGTTTCACCGGGCGGCGGGAGCGAGGTCCCAGAGGCTCTCCTGGAACCGGGCGTGGGGGCGGGGCTCACCGGGAGCCCGTGGTGAAGGTGGGCCGCGCACCGGGAGCGCGCCCGGGGCGGGGCGAAGCCGGGCGGCGCGGGTCGGGAATCGGGTCGTGGCGGGGATGGGGGGCGGTCCCAGTTGTGCTCCGGGGATCCCCACTGCGGCTGGGAAGGCACCGGGAGCATGGCAGGGGCGGGGCGGTGCGGGGCGTGGGTCGGCTCCTGGCGGGGGTGGGGGAGGGCTTCCCCGTTGTCCTCTCGGGGGTCGCCGTGGCGGCTGGGAACGCCCATTGCGTGCGCTCCTGGGTCCCCAAGGGTCGGCATCCAGTGGGCGCGGCGGAGGGGTGCGGACCACAGGTCAGGGAACTGGGACTGCGTGGAGCAGGGAACCACGTAGTCCGCCCTCTGTTGGCACAACCTGGCGGTCGCAGAAAGGCCTCGCCTTTGGGCTCAAGGCCTTGACCGCTCCACCCCTTTGCTGAAAGGTCAGAGCCGCGCGGTTTTCCCAAGCAGCCTAGTGTCCGCTGCAAGTCCAAGGGCCAGAACCCTCAACTCTGGCCGGCTGGCCCAGCCCTGCTTCTGGCACTTTGGAGGCCAGCGGGCCCTTGACCACCTGCTGGGATGGGAAAGGGAAGGGTCCACGAATTGCACCCTAGAAACTTAGTAGGGTGCATGGGTTTCAAAACCCGGTGGCCGCCCAGGCAGAAAACAAGGGAGGAGGGCACCCTGCTGCCCTTTCATGGCAGCATCTGTGGCTGTCCTGCTGAGGGGGCCTTTCCATGGGGACCGTGTGCAGTACAAGTTTGGTGTTTTGGAACCGAATAATTAGAACGTGTAACAATTTTCAATGATGTGGTGGTTTGATTCAAACAAAACAAAACAAACCAAAACAAAAAACCAAGCTCCAAGTTTTTTGCAAATTTAGGTCTTAATATTGAAGGCCTGTTTTCCTTCCACTGTGGCATTCTAGGAAGAAATGTGCGGGTTTTTTTTTTTTTTTTTTTTTAATTTGTTTTTTGTTTTTCTTTTTTTTAGAAAAGATTCCGAAAAATGAGGGAAACAGGAAACCCAGAGGTGCCCCTGTAGTTTGGCGAAGGCCTTAGGAGGTCACTTGGAAATGCTGCTGGCTGTGAGGGGGGGAGGGGGCAGATGTGCACAGAGCTGTGCAGGCTTGTCCTTTGCATGGATGTTCTTTGTAGAAATCCACCTCGGAGCCATCTCCTGATGTGTAAGAATTTCCCAGACAGACCTCGAGCTAAGCAATGCGTTTTTTCCTTAGGAAATGTTGGTCTTCAGCGATGTTCAAAGCCTGTGTATTTCGGCTAGACTCTGGCTTCAGGTCGGTTCCCCCAAAAGGCTCAGAAGTGACCTGAACCAAACAGTAAGTTTTCCTCCTACCTTGTTCTCCTCGTCTATGTTAAGGAAATGACATATTTGCCTGGAAATCTGCCTTTCTTCAAGATTCATGTCAATCATTTTTTAGCCCAGGATGACTCACCTGCTGCCCATGTTATCTCAATGCATGTCGTGGGTGAGGGGGTCTGGTGTCATGCTCTGAGACACTGCCTTTGTTTCCTTAGCAGACTGCTAGTGGCTGCATCACATCGGGCTAAAGACCCGAAGGGGGTACTCTTACTGCCCCCCCCACCCCGCCCCAAGTCTATGTCAGCAGGTTTCTCGATCTCTTTTATCCTTCCATAACACTTGATGACACAAAAGCTCTGAGCGATCAAGTCATATCGAATCTTCATTTCAGATTGAAGATGCATTCCATGGTATTGCCATCTTAAGTCTCTCCATCGCTATGGAATATCTGTCCATGTATTCAGGATCTTTTTCAGCCACGGTGTAGAATTTCCAGTGTGCCAGTCTTGCATCCTCGTGACATCCGTGGCAAAGCATTTGATTCATGTTGACAGTATTGAAAGGGAATTTTTTAAAAATTCCTTTTCAGATTTTTATCTGCTAGTGTACACAGGTCAAACTGTGTACTCATTCATTTTGATCACTTTGGACAGCTTGAGAGTTGTCTTTCCTTTCTCTGCTTTCTCGTACTTTAAGAGTATCCTGGCACATACATGTTCTGCCTCACCCCTAATCTCAGTCATGTGTTCAAAGAACTTCTGTCCGTTTATTTATTTGTTTTTGGTAACATTGAATTCGTTTGGACTATGCTGGGTCTTTGCTGCTCGCTGGAAGTTGCTAGGACCTCTGGACTGCAGTCTCCCATCTCTTGCTGACCTCTTGTTGACCTCTGCAGAATCCCGGTTGGTGGGAGCTTGTTAGTTCCTTGTTCCTTACCCGGACCTCCTGTGGTAAGTGTTTTCTCTCCTCTGTGGCCTGGTAAGGGTGGGTGGTCATTGGCATCCCAAAGGTGGCTAGAAGTCAATGATTTAGGCAGGCTTGTGAATAGATATGGGAGAAGGCAACGGCACCCCACTCCAGTACTCTTGCCTGGAAAATCCCATGGACGGAAGAGCCTGGCAGGCTGCAGTCCATGGGGTCGCTCAGAGTCGGACACGACTGAGCGACTTCACTTTCACATTGCACTTTCATGCATTGGAGGAGGACATGGCAACCCACTCCAGTGTTCTTGCCTAGAGAACCCCAGGGACTGCGGGGCCTGGTGGGCTGCCGTCCATGGGGTCACACAGACTCGGACACGACTGAAACGACTTAGCAGCAGCAGCAGCAGCAGTGCATAGATATCAAAAGGGTTGAGAACAGTCAGGTAGGATCACACAAGTCACCGTGAAACAATAATACTTCTCCACTTAGCCAAAGCTCACAAAAGATTTCTGTTCTAGGTCAACCTAGAAGAGATCACGGAAGAGGTAAAGAAACTTAAAATCCATTAGCAAAGGCAGTTCAACCTCTCAAGAAACCTTGTGCTAGGCACAACACTCTTTTCTGGGGTCCACTTTCCCTCCAACCTCCTTATCCCATTCTGTACCCATTCCTTTGCTTCTCCCATCCTGAAACTGCCACCTGGAAGAAAGAACGACGTCGTTTGCCTTCAGAAAATGCGATTTCATTCCACATACCTTCTTTTAATACCAAGTCATACATTTCCCTTCAGCAACCAAGAACTGACTTTTATATTGGCATTCGACAGATTGGTGAACATACCTATCAGTGATAGTAGCGGCCCCCCCCCCAGCTCCCCCGCACACGCACACGCACGCACACACACACACACACACACACACACACACACACAAGATCAGAACCAAACAAAACAAAAAAAATTGCTTTCTTACGTTTCACATGTCAGGATGGTGCCAGACACTATTATTGGATAGTCAAAAATCTCTTTTGTTTCTGTGTAAAAGGGAGGTCCTTTCAAGGCGTGAATGTTTCAGAACTTTAATTTATTTGGAAATGACCCAGCTCTTCAGTACACTGTCGTCACTTAGTTTAGCACAGGATAGAAACTCGGGTAACCAAAACACCTGGAGAAACGATTGTAAGTTCAGTTCCGTTCAGTTGCTCAGTCGTGTCTGACTCTTTGGGACCCCGTGGCCTGCTGGACGCTGGGCTTCCGTGTCCATCACCAACTCCAGGGGCTTGCTCAAACTCATGTCCATCGAATCAGTGATGCCATCCAACCATCTTAGCCTCTGTCGTCCCCTTCTCCTCTGCCTTCAATCAAGACCCTCATAGGCAGATAGTGTAGAGTGTAATTAGTGTTCATAGTTTATCTAAAAGCTCATATGACATTTAATTTTTCGTTTTCTTCCTGTTCTTTCGAGGTACTTTCTTGTTGACAAGCTTGTGACAGATAAAACGGTATAGCAATTTTTACCTTCGAACAAACCGAGGCACTATGAACATTTTGTGCTTCATGTTGATGACTCTTAGACATGTCTACAGTAGAGGAGCAAAACCAAAACTACTAGATATTTAATATTGACTAGTTCCCAGTTCACGGGACTCTGACATTCACTGAGGTCAATGTTTTCTTGTATTGGAAGCAGTTGGGTTGGCAAGGGCTGCCTTGTCTTGAGACCATTCAAAATAAGAACTCAGAACTTGAGCACTATTATCAAAAATCACAAGGCTCACACTGACACATACATCAATCCAGACAGACAAGACAAGACATCTTCCAGTTTTCCGCCTGAGATGGAAAAGATGTCTTTGAGCCGTTTTTTTCTGGGGAGTGGGGGGTGGGGCTGGCGGCCAGGCAGGCTTTGGTAAGGAGCTAAGTGTTTGGAATTGCATATGAAAAGAACCAGCTTTCCGGGTTCCAAGGAATCAAGTTTCCTTGGAAACCAACTTTGTCCGGTTCTATAGAATATCATGGCCCTCCTAGGTCAGGTCATCTTTCCTTTCCGTAGTCCTCGTTGGATCCCTGAATTCTAGACAGCTTGGATTGCCTCTGTGGGCTGGATGGATTGTCCTCCCGTTTCACCGGGCGGCGGGAGCGAGGTCCCAGAGGCTCTCCTGGAACCGGGCGTGGGGGCGGGGCTCACCGGGAGCCCGTGGTGAAGGTGGGCAGCGCACCGGGAGCGCGCCCGGGGCGGGGCGAAGCCGGGCGGCGCGGGTCGGGAATCGGGTCGTGGCGGGGATGGGGGGCGGTCCCAGTTGTGCTCCGGGGATCCCCACTGCGGCTGGGAAGGCACCGGGAGCATGGCAGGGGCGGGGCGGCGCGGGGCGGGGGTCGGCTCCTGGCGGGGGTGGGGGAGGGCTTCCCCGTTGTCCTCTCGGGGGTCGCCGTGGCGGCTGGGAACGCCCATTGCGTGCGCTCCTGGGTCCCCAAGGGTCGGCATCCAGTGGGCGCGGCGGAGGGGTGCGGACCACAGGTCACGGAACTGGGACTGCGTGGAGCAGGGAACCACGTAGTCCGCCCTCTGTTGGCACAACCTGGCGGTCGCAGAAAGGCCTCGCCTTTGGGCTCAAGGCCTTGACCGCTCCACCCCTTTGCTGAAAGGTCAGAGCCGCGCGGTTTTCCCAAGCAGCCTAGTGTCCGCTGCAAGTCCAAGGGCCAGAACCCTGAACTCTGGCCGGCTGGCCCAGCCCTGCTTCTGGCACTTTGGAGGCCAGCGGGCCCTTGACCACCTGCTGGGATGGGAAAGGGAAGGGTCCACGAATTGCACCCTAGAAACTTAGTAGGGTGCATGGGTTTCAAAACCCGGTGGCCGCCCAGGCAGAAAACAAGGGAGGAGGGCACCCTGCTGCCCTTTCATGGCAGCATCTGTGGCTGTCCTGCTGAGGGGGCCTTTCCATGGGGACCGTGTGCAGTACAAGTTTGGTGTTTTGGAACCGAATAATTAGAACGTGTAACAATTTTCAATGATGTGGTGGTTTGATTCAAACAAAACAAAACAAACCAAAACACCAAGCTCCAAGTGTTTTGCAAATTTAGGTCTTAATATTGAAGGCCTGTTTTCCTTCCACTGTGGCATTCTACGAAGAAATGTGCGGGGTTTTGCTTTTTTTTAACTTGTTTTTTGTTTTTCTTTTTTTTTTTTTAGAAAAGATTCCGAAAAATGAGGGAAACAGGAAACCCAGAGGTGCCCCTGTAGTTTGGCGAAGGCCTTAGGAGGTCACTTGGAAATGCTGCTGGCTGTGAGGGGGGGAGGGGGCAGATGTGCAGAGAGCTGTGCAGGCTTGTCCTTTGCATGGATGTTCTTTGTAGAAATCCACCTCGGAGCCATCTCCTGATGTGTAAGAATTTCCCAGACAAACCTTGAGCTAAGCAATGCGTTTTTTCCTTAGGAAATGTTGGTCTTCAGCGATGTTCAAAGCCTGTGTATTTCGGCTAGACTCTGGCTTCAGGTCGGTTCCCCCAAAAGGCTCCGAAGCGACCTGAACCAAACAGTAAGTTTTCCTCCTACCTTGTTCTCCTCATCTATGTTAAGAGTATACTTTAAGAGTGTCCTGGCACATACATGTACTGCCTCACCCCTAACCTCAGTCATGTGTTCCAAGAACTTCTGTCCGTTTATTTATTTGTTTTGGGTAACATTGAATTCGTTTTGACTATGCTGGGTCTTTGCTGCTCGCTGGAAGTTGCTAGGACCTCTGGACTGCAGTCTCCCATCTCTTGCTGACCTCTTGTTGACCTCTGCAGAATCCTGGTTGGTGGGAGCTTGTTAGTTCCTTGTTCCTTACCCGGACCTCCTGTGGTAAGTGTTTTCTCTCCTCTGCGGCCTGGTAAGGCTGGGTGGTCATTGGCATCCCAAAGGTGGCTAGAAGTCAATGATTTAGGCAGGCTTGTGAATAGATATGGGAGAAGGCAATGGCACCCCACTCCAGTACTCTTGCCTGGAAAATCTCATGGACGGAAGAGCCTGGTAGGCTGCAGTCCATGGGGCCGCTCAGAGTCGGGCACGACTGAGCGACTTCACTTTCACATTTCACTTTCATGCATTGGAGGAGGACATGGCGACCCACTCCAGTGTTCTTGCCTAGAGAACCCCAGGGACTGCGGGGCCTGGTGGGCTGCCGTCCATGGGGTCACACAGACTCGGACACGACTGAAACGACTTCGCAGCAGCAGCAGCAGCAGCAGCAGCAGCAGCAGTGCATAGATATCAAAAGGGTTTAGAACAGTCAGGTAGGATCACACAAGTCACCGTGAAGCAATACTTCTCCACTTAGCCAAAGCTCACAAAAGATTTCTGTTCTAGGTCAACCTAGAAGAGATCACGGAAGAGGTAAAGAAACTTAAAATCCATTAGCAAAGGCAGTTCAACCTCTCAAGAAACCTTGTGCTAGGCACAACACTCTTTTCTGGGGGTCCACTTTCCCTACAACCTCCTTATCCCATTCTGTACCCATTCCTTTGCTTCTCCCATCCTGAAACTGCCACCTGGAAGAAAGAACGACGTCGTTTTCCTTCAGAAAATGCGATTTCATGCCACATACCTTCTTTTAATACCAAGTCATACATTTCCCTTCAGCAACCAAGAACTGACTTTTATATTGGCATTCGACAGATTGGTGAACATACCTATCAGTGATAGTAGCGCCCCTCCCCTCCCCCGCACGCACGCACGCACGCACACACACACACACACACACCCCCCCCCAAGATCAGAACCAAACCAAACAAAAAAAATTGCTTTCTTACGTTTCACATGTCAGGATGGTGCCAGACACTATTATTGGATAGTCAAAAATCTCTTTTGTTTCTGTGTAAAAGGGAGGTCCTTTCAAGGCGTGAATGTTTCAGAACTTTAATTTATTTGGAAATGACCCAGCTCTTCAGTACACGGTCGTCACTTAGTTTAGCACAGGATAGAAACTCGGGTAACCAAAACACCTGGAGAAACGATTGTATGTTCAGTTCAGTTCAGTGGCTCAGTCGTGTCTGACTCTTTGGGACCCCGTGGCCTGCAGGACGCTGGGCTTCCGTGTCCATCACCAACTCCAGGGGCTTGCTCAAACTCATGTCCATCGAATCAGTGATGCCATCCAACCATCTTAGCCTCTGTCGTCCCCTTCTCCTCTGCCTTCAATCAAGACTCTCATAGGCAGATATTTTCGAGTGTAATTAGTGTTCATAGTTTATGTAAAAGCTCATATCACATTTAATTTTTCGTTTTGTTCCTGTTCTTTCGAGGTACTTTCTTGTTGACAAGCTTGTGACAGATAGAACGATATAGCAATTTTTACCTTAGAACAAACCGAGGCACTATGAACATTTTGTGCTTCATGTTGATGACTCTTAGACATGTCTACAGTAGAGGAGCAAAACCAAAACTACTAGATATTTCATATTGACTAGTTCCCAGTTCACGGGACTCTGACATTCCCTGAGGTCAAAGTTTTCTTGTATTGGAAGCAGTTGGGTTTGCAAGGGCTGCCTTGTCTTGAGACCATTGAAATAAGAACTCAGAACTTGAGCACTATTATCAAAAATCCCAAGGCTCACACTGACACATACATCAATCCAGACAGACAAGACAAGACATTTTCCAGTTTTCCGCCTGAGATGGAAAAGATTTCTTTGAGCCGTTTTTTTCTGGGGAGGGGGGGGTGGGGCTGGCGGCCAGGCAGGCTTTGGGAAGGAGCTCAAGGTTTGGAATTGCATATGAAAAGAACCAGCTTTCCGGGTTCCAAGGAATCAAGTTTCCTTGGAAACCAACTTTGTCCGGTTCTATAGAATATCATGGCCCTCCTAGGTCAGGTCATCTTTCCTTTCCGTAGTCCTCGTTGGATCCCTGAATTCTAGACAGCTTGGATTGCCTCTGTGGGCTGGATGGATTGTCCTCCCGTTTCACCGGGCGGCGGGAGCGAGGTCCCAGAGGCTCTCCTGGAACCGGGCGTGGGGGCGGGGCTCACCGGGAGCCCGTGGTGAAGGTGGGCCGCGCACCGGGAGCGCGCCCGGGGCGGGGCGAAGCCGGGCGGCGCGGGTCGGGAATCGGGTCGTGGCGGGGATGGGGGGCGGTCCCAGTTGTGCTCCGGGGATCCCCACTGCGGCTGGGAAGGCACCGGGAGCATGGCAGGGGCGGGGCGGCACGGGGCGGGGGTCGGCTCCTGGCGGGGGTAGGGGAGGGGTTCCCCGTTGTCCTCTCGGGGGGCGCCATGGCGGCTGGGAACGCCCATTGCGTGCGCTCCTGGGTCCCCAAGGGTCGGCATCCAGTGGGCGCGGCGGAGGGGTGCGGACCACAGGTCAGGGAACTGGGACTGCGTGGAGCAGGGAACCACGTAGTCCGCCCTCTGTTGGCACAACCTGGCGGTCGCAGAAAGGCCTCGCCTTTGGGCTCAAGGCCTTGACCGCTCCACCCCTTTGCTGAAAGGTCAGAGCCGCGCGGTTTTCCCAAGCAGCCTAGTGTCCGCTGCAAGTCCAAGGGCCAGAACCCTGAACTCTGGCCGGCTGGCCCAGCCCTGCTTCTGGCACTTTGGAGGCCAGCGGGCCCTTGACCACCTGCTGGGATGGGAAAGGGAAGGGTCCACGAATTGCACCCTAGAAACTTAGTAGGGTGCATGGGTTTCAAAACCCGGTGGCCGCCCAGGCAGAAAACAAGGGAGGAGGGCACCCTGCTGCCCTTTCATGGCAGCATCTGTGGCTGTCCTGCTCAGGGGGCCTTTCCATGGGGACCGTGTGCAGTACAAGTTTGGTGTTTTGGAACCGAATAATTAGAACGTGTAAAAATTTTCAATGATGTGGTGGTTTGATTCAAACAAAACAAAACAAAACACCAAGCTCCAAGTGTTTTGAAAATGTAGGTCTTAATATTGAAGGCCTGTTTTCCTTCCACTGTGGCATTCTACGAAGAAATGTGCGGGTTTGTTTTTTTTTTTTAATTTGTTTTTTGTTTTTCTTTTTTTTTTTTTAGAAAAGATTCCGAAAAATGAGGGAAACAGGAAACCCAGAGGTGCCCCTGTAGTTTGGCGAAGGCCTTAGGAGGTCACTTGGAAATGCTGCTGGCTGTGAGGGGGGGAGGGGGCAGATGTGCACAGAGCTGTACAGGCTTGTCCTTTGCATGGATGTTCTATGTAGAAATCCACCTCGGAGCCATCTCCTGATGTGTAAGAATTTCCCAGACAAACCTTGAGCTAAGCATTGAGTTTTTTCCTTAGGAAATGTTGGTCTTCAGCGATGTTCAAAGCCTGTGTATTTCGGCTAGACTCTGGCTTCAGGTCGGTTCCCCCAAAAGGCTCCGAAGCGACCTGAACCAAACAGTAAGTTTTCCTCTTACCTTGTTCTCCTCATCTATGTTAAGGAAATGACATATTTGCCTGGAAATCTGCCTTTCTTCAAGATTCATGTCAATCATTTTTTAGCCCGGGATGACTCACCTGCTGCCCATGTTATCTCAATGCATGTCGTGGGTGAGGGGGTCTGGTGTCATGCTCTGAGACACTGCCTTTGTTTCCTTAGCAGACTGCTAGTGGCTGCATCGCATCCGGCTAAAGACCCGCAGGGGGTACTCTTACTGCCCCCACCCCCACCCCGCCCCAAGTCAATGTCAGCAGCTTTCTCGATCTCTTTTATCCTTTCATAACACTTGATGACACAAAAGCTCTGAGCGATCAAGTCATACCGAATCTTCATTTCAGATTGAAGATGCATTCCATGGTATCGCCATCTTAAGTCTTTCCATCGCTATGGAATATCTGTCCAAGTATTCAGGATCTTTTTCAGCCACGGTGTAGAATTTCCAGTGTGCCAGTCTTGCATCCTCGTGACATCCGTGGCAAAGCATTTGATTCATGTTGACAGTATTGAAAGGGAATTTTTTTTTAATTCCTTTTCAGATTATTATCTGCTAGTGTATACAAGTAAAACTGTGTAATCATTCATTTTTATCACTTTGGACAGCTTGAGAGTTGTCTTTCCTTTCTTTGCTTTCTCGTACTTTAAGAGTATCCTGGCACATACATGTACTGCCTCACCCCTAACCTCAGTCATGTGTTCCAAGAACTTCTGTCCGTTTATTTATTTGTTTTGGGTAACATTGAATTCGTTTTGACTATGCTGGGTCTTTGCTGCTCGCTGGAAGTTGCTAGGACCTCTGGACTGCAGTCTCCCATCTCTTGCTGACCTCTTGTTGACCTCTGCAGAATCCTGGTTGGTGGGAGCTTGTTAGTTCCTTGTTCCTTACCCGGACCTCCTGTGGTAAGTGTTTTCTCTCCTCTGTGGCCTGGTAAGGGTGGGTGGTCATTGGCATCCCAAAGGTGGCTAGAAGTCAATGATTTAGGCAGGCTTGTGAATAGATATGGGAGAAGGCAATGGCACCCCACTCCAGTACTCTTGCCTGGAAAATCTCATGGACGGAAGAGCCTGGTAGGCTGCAGTCCATGGGGCCGCTCAGAGTCGGGCACGACTGAGCGACTTCACTTTCACATTTCACTTTCATGCATTGGAGGAGGACATGGCAACCCACTCCAGTGTTCTTGCCTGGAGAACCCCAGGGACTGCGGGGCCTGGTGGGCTGCCGTCCATGGGGTCGCACAGACTCGGACACGACTGAAACGACTTCGCAGCAGCATCAGCAGCAGCAGCAGCAGTGCATAGATAACAAAAGGGTTTAGAACAGTCAGGTAGGATCACACAAGTCACCGTGAAGCAATACTTCTCCACTTAGCCAAAGCTAACAAAAGATTTCTGTTCTAGGTCAACCTAGAAGAGATCACGGAAGAGGTAAAGAAACTTAAAATCCATTAGCAAAGGCAGTTCAACCTCTCAAGAAACCTTGTGCTAGGCACAACACTCTTTTCTGGGGGTCCACTTTCCCTACAACCTCCTTATCCCATTCTGTACCCATTCCTTTGCTTCTCCCATCCTGAAACTGCCACCTGGAAGAAAGAACGACGTCGTTTTCCTTCAGAAAATGCGATTTCATGCCACATACCTTCTTTTAATACCAAGTCATACATTTCCCTTCAGCAACCAAGAACTGACTTTTATATTGGCATTCGACAGATTGGTGAACATACCTATCAGTGATAGTAGCGTCCCTCCCCTCCCCCGCACGCACGCCCGCACACACGCACACACACACACACACACACACACACCCAAGATCAGAACCAAACAAAACCAAAAAAATTGCTTTCTTACGTTTCACATGTCAGGATGGTGCCAGACACTATTATTGGATAGTCAAAAATCTCTTTTGTTTCTGTGTAAAAGGGAGGTCCTTTCAAGGCGTGAATGTTTCAGAACTTGAATTTATTTGGAAATGACCCAGCTCTTCAGTACACTGTCGTCACTTAGTTTAGCACAGGATAGAAACTCGGGTAACCAAAACACCTGGAGAAACGATTGTAAGTTCAGTTCCGTTCAGTGGCTCAGTCGTGTCTGACACTTTGGGACCCCGAGGCCTGCAGGACGCCGGGCTTCCGTGTCCATCACCAACTCCAGGGGCTTGCTCAAACTCATGTCCATCGAATCACTGATGCCATCCAACCATCTTATCCTCTGTCGTCCCCTTCTCATCTGCCTTCAATCAAGACTCTCATAGGCAGATATTTTCGAGTGTAATTAGTGTTAATAGTTCATCTAAAAGCTTATATCACATTTAAATTTTCGTTTTGTTCCTGTTTTTTCGAGGTCCTTCTTGGATTGAGGCAGGAAACCCTGGCTTCCCTGGACTTGTGCAGGTGACCTCAGGGGCTTCTCATGGTGGCTCTGAGAAGTCAGGGAAACTCGAGGTGGGAGGGGCCTCTCGGCACTCCACTGGGTTTGGTGCATTGGAAGAGGGCCGCATCTCCAGGTGAGGCAGGAACCTCAGGGTTCCTCTGATTTCAGACTCTGATCGCAGGGTCCCTGCAGACTGGGAACAGGAGAGTCAGGCCTCGTCTTGGGTTATGGCATGGAACTCCGCTTATCTCTCGAGGTGTCCCCGGGGAGAGAGGCCACTTGTCGAGCTGTATTTGGAACCTGGGGGTTTTTCCGGACGATACATGGGCGAGTGACTGCCCCTTCGTGTTGACTTCATTCACAGGGTGGAGTTCGGAGAGGTGTCCGGGCATCGGGTTTTTATCAAGAGGGGACCGGGAAATCGGGGTCCTTCACAATGTGGAAGCACCCACGAGGCTACGTCTGGAATGTCGTCGTGAGACCGGCCTCATACTGAGGTGCGACCGGAAGGTCCGGAAGCACTTCCAGACAAAGCAGCGGAGTCGACCCTCCTGTCGAGATCAGGAGGGTAGAAGGGGCTCAGAGGAAGTGGTGCCGGAAAACCTCGGTGTTCCTCTCCAGGGAGACCTGGATGTCGGGGCACTTTGTGGGTCGCATCAAGGGTGCCAAGTACCGTTTCGACCTCCAATACCTAACGTGGGAATTCTCCTGAGACACTGTAGCGGGAAAGGGCTTCATCTTGCGATGACGGGGGAACCACGTGGATTTTCTCGAGTTGCAGCGGGAATCTCGAGTTACGATGGGGAACTCAGGATGCCTCTTGTGTTGGCCCAGGGAAGTCCAATCTTCCATTCGAGTTGCGAAGGAAAGCTGGGGATTGCTCTCGAGTGAGTGCAGGGCCAATAGACCTCATCTAGGCTTGTGTCCAGAAGCCAATGTTCCTCTCCGGGGCGAAAGGGATCTCGGGGTTGCATTCCAGATGCACCCGGGGAGACAAGCATCCATCTCGAGTGGAAGCAAAGAACCCCGCTCTGCTCTCGAGTCGCGACGGGTATCTCTTGGAGCTCACTGGGTGGACTAAAGGGAGTCAAGCCTCCTGAGGCGTTTGGAGAGAGGTCGCGAGATTGGTCTCTAGGCCATGCAGGAGACGAAGGCCCTCATCTCGCGATGACGGGGGAGTCTTGGGGTTGTTCTCGAGCGGCGGCCCCAGTGTGTGCTTTCTCGCGAGGTACGACGGCGAGGTCAGTGAGCCTCTCGTGGGGCGCCAGGGAAGTCGGGTCTCCATGCGAGTGGCGAGGGCGAGCGCGTCATTGCTCTCGAGCCATAGTAGGGTGCCGGGGACCAGCCCCGGCTGATCCAGGGTATTCGAAGGAGAGACGGCGTAGGCGAAGATCAGGAAACCACTGCTTAATTAAGTGTTAATTAAGGATATAAAGAGTAATAGAATGAGGATAGCTCAGTGAGGAAATTCAGTGCAGAAAAGAGGCTGAATAATTCAGCCAGTAGGTAAGAGAAAGAACGACATGGTGAGACCAAGTTTCGGTGAACAAGGCCCGCACTTTATTTTTCAAAGTAGTTTTTATACCTTAAGTTATGCATAGAGGATAAGGGGGGAAGGGGTATAGTCTTGCAGCAAACCAGGCTTTCTTCCTGCAAACTTATCATATGCAAAAGCTTAGGTGATTTGCATCATCTTCTGGCCCGGAGGCCTGTTAACATTTGAAGACCTTTTCTTCAGAAAACTTATTTTTCTCTAAAGGTGGTTGGTCAGGAGCCACCCTCCAAAAAAGCATTAGATAAAGTTGCATTCCTACAGAGCAAAGGTGTGGTGGGCTATAACAAGAAAAAGAATTAACTCAAGGGTCCCAGGTTACAAACATTAAAGCTACTACTTACACCAATTATATTAATCAATACACTGCCAGGGACACAGCAGGTAAGGGATATGGAAACTTAGCAGCAAACAATGGCCCAACAAGTGAAAAACCATTCACCAATACAATTTCTAATCAATCTTGTAACTACTCAAAAGAATCTGTGTTTAGACAGTTTAGAACATCTCCTGCCTCTCACAGTTGGGAGGCTCTGAACAATCACATGTGGCCGGAAAAACCTATTCAGGCAGGCTAGAGGATTTCCAAAGGAGTTTGTAGGTTAAACACTGTCACACCCAGGAATTATTAACTGGAACTGTAAGCTAACTCTTTTTTCAGAGAGAGGTAGTGGGGCAGAGTCCCCCGTAAAGTCAGAGGTTTAGGTGCAAGCTCAAGCAGAAAGTAGGCAGACTCTGGTTTTGGGGGTATATGCTCGGGAATTTCCAGGGGGACTCCTGAAGCTCGATCCCGCCTTTGCGTATGCCGAGCCTCCTTCCTCATGACCTTTGTCATGGGCGGAGTTCCTCACTGGCTCCCAGCAGTGATAGAATTCCAGTGGAGCTTTTCCAGATCCTGAAAGATGATGCTGTGGAAAGTGCTGCACTCAATATGCAATATGCCATATGCACTCAATATGCAATATGCCGGCTCACGGCAGTAGGGGAATCTGGCCTCGAGACGTGTTGAAGAAGGTCTCTCGAGGTCTTTCTCGGGTTGAGGCAGGACACCCTGGGGTCCCTCGACTTGTGCAGGTGACCTCAGGGGGCTTCTCATGGTGGCTCTGAGAAGTCAGGGAAACTGGAGGTGGGAGGGGCCTCTCGGCAACCCACTGGGTTTGGTGCATTGGAAGAGGGCCTCATCTCCAGTTGAGGCAGGAACCTCAGGGTTCCTCGGAATTTGGACGCACCCACGAGGCCACGTCTGGAATGTCGTCGTGAGACCGGCCTCATCCTGAGGTGCGACCGGAAGGCCGGGAACCCCTTCCAAACAAAGCAGCGGAGTCGACCCTCCTGTCCAGATCAGGAGGGTAGAAGGGGCTCAGAGGACGTGGTGCCGGAAAACCTCGGTGTTCCTCTTGAGGGAGACCGGGATGTCGGGGAACTTTGTGGGTCGCATGAAGGGTGACAAGTACCGTTTCGACCTCCAATACCTAACGTGGGACTTCTCCTGAGACACTGTAGCGGGAAAGGGCTTCATCTTGCGATGACGGGGTAACCACGTGCATTTTCTCGAGTTGCAGCGGGATTCTCGACTTATGACGGGGAATTCAGGATGCCTCTTGTGTTGGCCCAGGGAAGTCCAATCTTCCATTCGAGTTGCGAAGGAAAGCTGGGGATTGCTCTCGAGTGACTGCAGGGCCAATAGACCTCATCTAGGCTTGTGTCCAGAAGCCAATGTTCCTCTCCAGGGGCGATAGGGATCTCGGGGTTGCATTCCAGACGCATCCGGGGAGACAGGTATCCATCTCGAGTGGAAGCAAAGAACCCCGCTCTGCTTTTGAGTCGCGACGGGTGTCTCTTGTAGCTCACTGGGTGGACTAAAGGGAGTCAAGCCTCCTGAGGCGTTTGGAGACAGGTCGAGAGACTGGTCTCTAGGCCATACAGGAGACGAAGGCCCTCAAGTCGCGATGACGGGGGAGGCTCGGGGTTGTTCTCGAGCGGCGGCCCCAGTGTGCGGTTTCTCGCGAGGTACGACGGCGAGGTCAGTGAGCCTCTCGTGGGGCGGCAAGGAAGTCGGGTCTCCATGCGAATGGCGAGGGGGAGCGCGTCTTTACTCTCAAGTCATAGTAGGGGAATCTGGCCTCGAGACGTGTTGAAGAAGGTCTCTCGAGGTCTTTCTCGGGTTGAGGCAGGACACCCTGGGGTCCCTCGACTTGTGCAGGTGACCTCAGGGGGCTTCTCATGGTGGCTCTGAGAAGTCAGGGAAACTGGAGGTGGGAGGGGCCTCTCGGCACTCCACTGGGTTTGGTGCATTGGAAGAGGGCCTCATCTCCAGTTGAGGCAGGAACCTCAGGGTTCCTCTGACTTCAGACTCCGACCGCAAGGTCCCTGCAGACTTGGGACAGGAGAGTCAGGCCTCGTCTTGGGTTGAGGCATGGAACTCCGCTTGCCTCTCGAGGTGTTCCCGGGGAGACAGGCCACTTGTCGAGCGGTATTTGGAACCTGGGGGTCTTTTCCCGACGATGCACGGGCGAGTCACTGCCCCTTCGTGTTGACTTCATTCACAGGGTGGAGTTCGAAGAGGTGTCCGGGCATCGGGTTCTTATCAAGAGCGGACCGGGAAATCGGGGTCCTTCGGAATGTGGAACCACCCACGAGGCCACGTCTGGAATGTCGTCGTGAGACCGGCCTCATCCTGAGGTGCGACCGGAAGGCCGGGAACCCCTTCCAGACAAAGCAGGGGAGTCGACCCTCCTGTCCAGATCAGGAGGGTAGAAGGGGCTCAGAGGAAGTGGTGCGGGAAAACCTCGGTGTTCCTCTTGAGGGAGACCGGGATGTCGGGGCACTTTGTGGGTCGCATCAAGGGTGCCAAGTACCGTTTCGACCTCCAATACCTAACGTGGGACTTCTCCTGAGACACTGTAGCGGGAAAGGGCTTCATCTTGCGATGACGGGGGAACCACGTGGATTTTCTCGAGTTGCAGCGGGATTCTCGAGTTACGACGGGGAATTCAGGATGCCTCTTGTGTTGGCCCAGGGAAGTCCAATCTTCCATTCGAGTTGCGAAGGAAAGCTGGGGATTGCTCTCGAGTGACTGCAGGGCCAATAGAACTCATCTAGGCTTGTGTCCAGAAGCCAATGTTCCTCTCCAGGGGCGAAAGGGATCTCGGGGTTGCATTCCAGACGCACCCGGGGAGACAGGCATCCATCTCGAGTGGGAGCAAAGAACCCCGCTCTGCTCTTGAGTCGCGACGGGTATCTCTTGGAGCTCACTGGGTGGACTAAAGGGAGTCAAGCCTCCTGAGGCGTTTGGAGAGAGGTCGAGAGACTGGTCTCTAGGCCATACAGGAGACGAAGGCCCTCAAGTCGCGATGACGGGGGAGGCTCGGGGTTGTTCTCGAGCGGCGGCCCCAGTGTGCGGTTTCTCGCGAGGTACGACGGCGAGGTCAGTGAGCCTCTCGTGGGGCGGCAAGGAAGTCGGGTCTCCATGCGAATGGCGAGGGGGAGCGCGTCTTTACTCTCAAGTCATAGTAGGGGAATCTGGCCTCGAGACGTGTTGAAGAAGGTCTCTCGAGGTCTTTCTCGGGTTGAGGCAGGAAACCCTGGGGTCCCTCGACTTGTGCAGGTGACCTCAGGGGGCTTCTCATGGTGGCTCTGAGAAGTCAGGGAAACTGGAGGTGGGAGGGGCCTCTCGGCACTCCACTGGGTTTGGTGCATTGGAAGAGGGCCTCATCTCCAGTTGAGGCAGGAACCTCAGGGTTCCTCTGACTTCAGACTCCGACCGCAAGGTCCCTGCAGACTTGGGACAGGAGAGTCAGGCCTCGTCTTGGGTTGAGGCATGGAACTCCGCTTGCCTCTCGAGGTGTTCCCGGGGAGACAGGCCACTTGTCGAGCGGTATTTGGAACCTGGGGGTCTTTTCCCGACGATGCACGGGCGAGTCACTGCCCCTTCGTGTTGACTTCATTCACAGGGTGGAGTTCGAAGAGGTGTCCGGGCATCGGGTTCTTATCAAGAGGGGACCGGGAAATCGGGGTCCTTCGGAATGTGGACGCACCCACGAGGCCACGTCTGGAATGTCGTCGTGAGACCGGCCTCATCCTGAGGTGCGACCGGAAGGCCGGGAACCCCTTCCAGACAAAGCAGGGGAGTCGACCCTCCTGTCCAGATCAGGAGGGTAGAAGAGGCTCAGAGGAAGTGTTGCCAGAAAACTTCGGTGTTCCTCTCGAGGGAGACCGGGATGTCGGGGCACTTTGTGGGTCGCATCAAGGGTGACAAGTACCGTTTCGAACTCCAATTCCTAAAGTGGGACTTCTCCTGAGACGCTGTAGCGGCACAGGGCTACATCTTGCGATGACGGGGGAACCACGTGGTTTTTCTCGAGGTGTAGCAGGATTCTCGAATTACGACGGGGAATTCAGGATGCTTCTTGTGTAGGCCCAGGGAAGTCCAATCTTCCATTCGAGTTGTGAAGGAAAGCTGGGGATTGCTCTCGAGTGACTGCAGGGCCAATTACCTCATCTAGGCTTGTGTCCAGAAGCCAGTGTTCCTCTCCAGGGGCGACAGGGATCTCGGGGTTGCATTCCAGACACACCCGGGGAGACAGGCATCCATCTCGAGTGGAAGCAAAGAACCCCGCTCTGCTTTTGAGTCGCGACGGGTGTCTCTTGGAGCTCACTGGGTGGACTAAAGGGAGTCAAGCCTCCTGAGGCGTTTGGAGACAGGTCGAGAGACTGGTCTCTAGGCCATACAGGAGACGAAGGCCCTCAAGTCGCGATGACGGGGGAGGCTCGGGGTTGTTCTCGAGCGGCGGCCCCAGTGTGCGCTTTCTCGCGAGGTACGACGGCGAGGTCAGTGAGCCTCTCGTGGGGCGCCAGGGAAGTCGGGTCTCCATGCGAGTGGCGAGGGCGAGCGCGTCATTGCTCTCGAGCCATGGTAGGGTGCCGGGGACCAGCCCCGGCTGATCCAGGGTATTCGAAGGAGAGACGACGTAGGCGAAGATCAGGAAACCACTGCTTAATTAAATGTTAATTAAGGATATAAAGAGTAATAGAATGAGGATAGCTCAGTGAGGAAATTCAGTGGCGAAAAGAGGCTGAATAATTCAGCCAGAAGGTAAGAGAAAGAACGACATGGTGAGACCAAGTTTCGGTGAACAAGGCCCGCACTTTATTTTTCAAAGTAGTTTTTATACCTTAAGTTATGCATAGAGGATAAGGGGGGAAGGGGTCGAGTCTTGCAGCAAACCAGGCTTTCTTCCTGCAAACTTATCATATGCAAAAGCTTAGGTGATTTGCATCATCTTCTGGCCCGGAGGCCTGTTAACATTTTAAGACCTTTTCTTCAGAAAACTTATTTTTCTCTAAAGGTGGTTGGTCAGGAGCCACCCTCCAAAAAAGCATTAGATAAAGTTGCATTCCTGCAGAGCAAAGGTGTGGTGGGCTATAACAAGAAAAAGAATTAACTCAAGGGTCCCAGGTTACAAACATTAAAGCTACTACTTACACCAATTATATTAATCAATACACTGCCAGGGACACAGCAGGTAAGGGATATGGAAACTTAGCAGCAAACAATGGCCCAACAAGTGAAAAACCATTCACCAATACAATTTCTAATCAATCTTGTAACTACTCAAAAGAATCTGTGTTTAGACAGTTTAGAACATCTCCTGCCTCTCACAGTTGGGAGGCTCTGAACAATCACATGTGGCCGGAAAAACCTATTCAGGCAGGCTAGAGGATTTCCAAAGGAGTTTGTAGGTTAAACACTGTCACACCCAGGAATTATTAACTGGAACTGTAAGCTAACTCCTTTTTCAGTGAGAGGTAGTGGGGGAGAGCCCCCCGTAAAGTCAGAGGTTTAGGTGAAAGCACAAGCAGAAAGTAGACAGACTCTGGTTTTGGGGGTATATGCTCGAGAATTTCCAGGGGGACTCCTGAAGCTCGATCCCGCCTTTGCGTATGCCGAGCCTCCTTCCTCATGACCTTTGTCATGGGCAGAGTTCCTCACTGGCTCCCAGCAGTGACAGAATTCCAGTGGAACTATTCCAGATCCTGAAAGATGATGCTGTGGAAAGTGCTGCACTCAATATGCAATATGCACTCAATATGCAATATGCCGGCTCACGGCAGTAGGGGAATCTGGCCTCGAGACGTGTTGAAGAAGGTCTCTCGAGGTCTTTCTCGGGTTGAGGCAGGACACCCTGGGGTCCCTCGACTTGTGCAGGTGACCTCAGGGGGCTTCTCATGGTGGCTCTGAGAAGTCAGGGAAACCGGAGGTGGGAGGGGCCTCTCGGCACTCCACTGGGTTTGGTGCATTGGAAGAGGGCCTCATCTCCAGTTGAGGCAGGAACCTCAGGGTTCCTCTGACTTCAGACTCCGATCGCAAGGTCCCTGCAGACTTGGGACAGGAGAGTCAGGCCTCGTCTTGGGTTGAGGCATGGAACTCCGCTTGCCTCTCGAGGTGTTCCCGGGGAGACAGGCCACTTGTCGAGCGGTATTTGGAACCTGGGGGTCTTTTCCCGACGATGCACGGGCGAGTCACTGCCCCTTCGTGTTGACTTCATTCACAGGGTGGAGTTCGAAGAGGTGTCCGGGCATCGGGTTCTTATCAAGAGGGGACCGGGAAATCGGGGTCCTTCGGAATGTGGAACCACCCACGAGGCCACGTCTGGAATGTCGTCGTGAGACCGGCCTCATCCTGAGGTGCGACCGGAAGGCCGGGAACCCCTTCCAGACAAAGCAGGGGAGTCGACCCTCCTGTCCAGATCAGGAGGGTAGAAGAGGCTCAGAGGAAGTGCTGCCAGAAAACTTCGGTGTTCCTCTCGAGGGAGACCGGGATGTCGGGGCACTTTGTGGGTCGCATCAAGGGTGCCAAGTACCGTTTCGAACTCCAATTCCTAAAGTGGGACTTCTCCTGAGACGCTGTAGCGGCACAGGGCTACATCTTGCGATGACGGGGGAACCACGTGGTTTTTCTCGAGGTGTAGCAGGATTCTCGAATTACGACGGGGAATTCAGGATGCTTCTTGTGTAGGCCCAGGGAAGTCCAATCTTCCATTCGAGTTGCGAAGGAAAGCTGGGGATTTCTCTCGAGTGACTGCAGGGCCAATAGACCTCATCTAGGCTTGTGTCCAGAAGCCAGTGTTCCTCTCCAGGGGCGACAGGGATCTCGGGGTTGCATTCCAGACACACCCGGGGAGACAGGCATCCATCTCGAGTGGAAGCAAAGAACCCCGCTCTGCTCTCGAGTCGCGACGGGTATCTCTTGGAGCTCACTGGGTGGACTAAAGGGAGTCAAGCCTCCTGAGGCTTTTGGAGAGAGGTCGCGAGATTGGTCTCTAGGCCATGCAGGAGACGAAGGCCCTCATCTCGCGATGACGGGGGAGTCTTGGGGTTGTTCTCGAGCGGCGGCCCCAGTGTGCGCTTTCTCACGAGGTACGACGGCGAGGTCAGTGAGCCTCTCGTGGGGCGCCAGGGAAATCGGGTCTCCATGCGAGTGGCGAGGGCGAGCGCGTCATTGCTCTCGAGCCATGGTAGGGTGCCGGGGACCAGCCCCGGCTGATCCAGGGTATTCGAAGGAGAGACGGCGTAGGCGAAGAACAGGAAACCACTGCTTAATTAAATGTTAATTAAGGATATAAAGAGTAATAGAATGAGGATAGCTCAGTGAGGAAATTCAGTGCAGAAAAGAGGCTGAAAAATTCAGCCAGAAGGTAAGAGAAAGAACGACATGGTGAGACCAAGTTTCGGTGAACAAGGCCCGCACTTTATTTTTCAAAGTAGTTTTTATACCTTAAGTTATGCATAGAGGATAAGGGGGAAGGGGTCGAGTCTTGCAGCAAACCAGGCTTTCTTCCTGCAAACTTATCATATGCAAAAGCTTAGGTGATTTGCATCATCTTCTGGCCCGGAGGCCCGTTAACATTTTAAGACCTTTTCTTCAGAAAACTTATTTTTCTCTAAAGGTGGTTGGTCAGGAGCCACCCTCCAAAAAAGCATTAGATAAAGTTGCATTCCTGCAGAGCAAAGGTGTGGTGGGCTATAACAAGAAAAAGAATTAACTCAAGGGTCCCAGGTTACAAACATTAAAGCTACTACTTACACCAGTTATATTAATCAATACACTGCCAGGGACACAGCAGGTAAGGGATATGGAAACTTAGCAGCAAACAATGGCCCAACAAGTGAAAAACCATTCACCAATACAATTTCTAATCAATCTTGTAACTACTCAAAAGAATCTGTGTTTAGACAGTTTAGAACATCTCCTGCCTCTCACAGTTGGGAGGCTCTGAACAATCACATATGGCCGGAAAAACCTATTCAGGCAGGCTAGAGGATTTCCAAAGGAGTTTGTAGGTTAAACACTGTCACACCCAGGAATTATTAACTGGAACTGTAAGCTAACTCTTTTTTCAGAGAGAGGTAGTGGGGGAGAGCCCCCCGTAAAGTCAGAGGTTTAGGTGCAAGCACAAGCAGAAAGTAGGCAGACTCTGGTTTTGGGGGTATATGCTCGAGAATTTCCAGGGGGACTCCTGAAGCTCGATCCCGCCTTTGCGTATGCCGAGCCTCCTTCCTCATGACCTTTGTCATGGGCGGAGTTCCTCACTGGCTCCCAGCAGTGATAGAATTCCAGGGGAGCTATTCCAGATCCTGAATGATGATGCTGTGGAAAGTGCTGCACTCAATATGCAATATGCAATATGCATTCAATATGCAATATGCCGGCTCACGGCAGTAGGGGAATCTGGCCTCGAGACGTGTTGAAGAAGGTCTCTCGAGGTCTTTCTCGGGTTGAGGCAGGACACCCTGGGGTCCCTCGACTTGTGCAGGTGACCTCAGGGGGCTTCTCATGGTGGCTCTGAGAAGTCAGGGAAACTGGAGGTGGGAGGGGCCTCTAGGCACTCCACTGGGTTTGGTGCATTGGAAGAGGGCCTCATCTCCAGTTGAGGCAGGAACCTCAGGGTTCCTCTGACTTCAGACTCCGATCGCAAGGTCCCTGCAGACTTGGGACAGGAGAGTCAGGCCTCGTCTTGGGTTGAGGCATGGAACTCCGCTTGCCTCTCGAGGTGTTCCCGGGGAGACAGGCCACTTGTCGAGCGGTATTTGGAACCTGGGGGTCTTTTCCCGACGATGCACGGGCGAGTCACTGCCCCTTCGTGTTGACTTCATTCACAGGGTGGAGTTCGAAGAGGTGTCCGGGCATCGGGTTCTTATCAAGAGGGGACCGGGAAATCGGGGTCCTTCGGAATGTGGAACCACCCACGAGGCCACGTCTGGAATGTCGTCGTGAGACCGGCCTCATCCTGAGGTGCGACCGGAAGGCCGGGAACCCCTTCCAGACAAAGCAGGGGAGTCAACCCTCCTGTCCAGATCAGGAGGGTAGAAGGGGCTCAGAGGAAGTGGTGCGGGAAAACCTCGGTGTTCCTCTCCAGGGAGACCGGGATGTCGGGGCACTTTGTGGGTCGCATCAAGGGTGCCAAGTACCGTTTCGACCTCCAATACCTAACGTGGGACTTCTCCTGAGACACTGTAGCGGGAAAGGGCTTCATCTTGCGATGACGGGGGAACCACGTGGATTTTCTCGAGTTGCAGCGGGATTCTCGAGTTACGACGGGGAATTCAGGATGCCTCTTGTGTTGGCCCAGGGAAGTCCAATCTTCCATTCGAGTTGCGAAGGAAAGCTGGGGATTGCTCTCGAGTGACTGCAGGGCCAATAGAACTCATCTAGGCTTGTGTCCAGAAGCCAATGTTCCTCTCCAGGGGCGAAAGGGATCTCGGGGTTGCATTCCAGACGCACCCGGGGAGACAGGCATCCATCTCGAGTGGGAGCAAAGAACCCCGCTCTGCTCTTGAGTCGCGACGGGTATCTCTTGGAGCTCACTGGGTGGACTAAAGGGAGTCAAGCCTCCTGAGGCGTTTGGAGAGAGGTCGAGAGACTGGTCTCTAGGCCATACAGGAGACGAAGGCCCTCAAGTCGCGATGACGGGGGAGGCTCGGGGTTGTTCTCGAGCGGCGGCCCCAGTGTGCGGTTTCTCGCGAGGTACGACGGCGAGGTCAGTGAGCCTCTCGTGGGGCGGCAAGGAAGTCGGGTCTCCATGCGAATGGCGAGGGGGAGCGCGTCTTTACTCTCAAGTCATAGTAGGGGAATCTGGCCTCGAGACGTGTTGAAGAAGGTCTCTCGAGGTCTTTCTCGGGTTGAGGCAGGACACCCTGGGGTCCCTCGACTTGTGCAGGTGACCTCAGGGGGCTTCTCATGGTGGCTCTGAGAAGTCAGGGAAACTGGAGGTGGGAGGGGCCTCTCGGCACTCCACTGGGTTTGGTGCATTGGAAGAGGGCCTCATCTCCAGTTGAGGCAGGAACCTCAGGGTTCCTCTGACTTCAGACTCCGACCGCAAGGTCCCTGCAGACTTGGGACAGGAGAGTCAGGCCTCGTCTTGGGTTGAGGCATGGAACTCCGCTTGCCTCTCGAGGTGTTCCCGGGGAGACAGGCCACTTGTCGAGCGGTATTTGGAACCTGGGGGTCTTTTCCCGACGATGCACGGGCGAGTCACTGCCCCTTCGTGTTGACTTCATTCACAGGGTGGAGTTCGAAGAGGTGTCCGGGCATCGGGTTCTTATCAAGAGGGGACCGGGAAATCGGGGTCCTTCGGAATGTGGAACCACCCACGAGGCCACGTCTGGAATGTCGTCGTGAGACCGGCCTCATCCTGAGGTGCGACCGGAAGGCCGGGAACCCCTTCCAGACAAAGCAGGGGAGTCGACCCTCCTGTCCAGATCAGGAGGGTAGAAGAGGCTCAGAGGAAGTGTTGCCAGAAAACTTCGGTGTTCCTCTCGAGGGAGACCGGGATGTCGGGGCACTTTGTGGGTCGCATCAAGGGTGACAAGTACCGTTTCGAACTCCAATTACTAAAGTGGGACTTCTCCTGAGACGCTGTAGCGGCACAGGGCTACATCTTGCGATGACGGGGGAACCACGTGGTTTTTCTCGAGGTGTAGCAGGATTCTCGAATTACGACGGGGAATTCAGGATGCTTCTTGTGTAGGCCCAGGGAAGTCCAATCTTCCATTCGAGTTGTGAAGGAAAGCTGGGGATTGCTCTCGAGTGACTGCAGGGCCAATTACCTCATCTAGGCTTGTGTCCAGAAGCCAGTGTTCCTCTCCAGGGGCGACAGGGATCTCGGGGTTGCATTCCAGACACACCCGGGGAGACAGGCATCCATCTCGAGTGGAAGCAAAGAACCCCGCTCTGCTTTTGAGTCGCGACGGGTGTCTCTTGGAGCTCACTGGGTGGACTAAAGGGAGTCAAGCCTCCTGAGGCGTTTGGAGACAGGTCGAGAGACTGGTCTCTAGGCCATACAGGAGACGAAGGCCCTCAAGTCGCGATGACGGGGGAGGCTCGGGGTTGTTCTCGAGCGGCGGCCCCAGTGTGCGCTTTCTCGCGAGGTACGACGGCGAGGTCAGTGAGCCTCTCGTGGGGCGCCAGGGAAGTCGGGTCTCCATGCGAGTGGCGAGGGCGAGCGCGTCATTGCTCTCGAGCCATGGTAGGGTGCCGGGGACCAGCCCCGGCTGATCCAGGGTATTCGAAGGAGAGACGACGTAGGCGAAGATCAGGAAACCACTGCTTAATTAAATGTTAATTAAGGATATAAAGAGTAATAGAATGAGGATAGCTCAGTGAGGAAATTCAGTGGCGAAAAGAGGCTGAATAATTCAGCCAGAAGGTAAGAGAAAGAACGACATGGTGAGACCAAGTTTCGGTGAACAAGGCCCGCACTTTATTTTTCAAAGTAGTTTTTATACCTTAAGTTATGCATAGAGGATAAGGGGGGAAGGGGTCGAGTCTTGCAGCAAACCAGGCTTTCTTCCTGCAAACTTATCATATGCAAAAGCTTAGGTGATTTGCATCATCTTCTGGCCCGGAGGCCTGTTAACATTTTAAGACCTTTTCTTTAGAAAACTTATTTTTCTCTAAAGGTGGTTGGTCAGGAGCCACCCTCCAAAAAAGCATTAGATAAAGTTGCATTCCTGCGGAGCAAAGGTGTGGTGGGCTATAACAAGAAAAAGAATTAACTCAAGGGTCCCAGGTTACAAACATTAAAGCTACTACTTACACCAATTATATTAATCAATACACTGCCAGGGACACAGCAGGTAAGGGATATGGAAACTTAGCAGCAAACAATGGCCCAACAAGTGAAAAACCATTCACCAATACAATTTCTAATCAATCTTGTAACTACTCAAAAGAATCTGTGTTTAGACAGTTTAGAACATCTCCTGCCTCTCACAGTTGGGAGGCTCTGAACAATCACATGTGGCCGGAAAAACCTATTCAGGCAGGCTAGAGGATTTCCAAAGGAGTTTGTAGGGTAAACACTGTCACACCCAGGAATTATTAACTGGAACTGTAAGCTAACTCTTTTTTCAGAGAGAGGTAGTGGGGGAGAGCCCCCCGTAAAGTCAGAGGTTTAGGTGAAAGCACAAGCAGAAAGTAGGCAGACTCTGGTTTTGGGGGTATATGCTCGAGAATTTCCAGGGGGACTCCTGAAGCTCGATCCCGCCTTTGCGTATGCCGAGCCTCCTTCCTCATGACCTTTGTCATGGGCGGAGTTCCTCACTGGCTCCCAGCAGTGATAGAATTCCAGTGGAGCTATTCCAGATCCTGAAAGATGATGCTGTGGAAAGTGCTGCACTCAATATGCAATATGCACTCAATATGCAATATGCCGGCTCACGGCAGTAGGGGAATCTGGCCTCGAGACGTGTTGAAGAAGGTCTCTCGAGGTCTTTCTCGGGTTGAGGCAGGACACCCTGGGGTCCCTCGACTTGTGCAGGTGACCTCAGGGGGCTTCTCATGGTGGCTCTGAGAAGTCAGGGAAACTGGAGGTGGGAGGGGCCTCTCGGCACTCCACTGGGTTTGGTGCATTGGAAGAGGGCCTCATCTCCAGTTGAGGCAGGAACCTCAGGGTTCCTCTGACTTCAGACTCCGATCGCAAGGTCCCTGCAGACTTGGGACAGGAGAGTCAGGCCTCGTCTTGGGTTGAGGCATAGAACTCCGCTTGCCTCTCGAGGTGTTCCCGGGGAGACAGGCCACTTGTCGAGCGGTATTTGGAACCTGGGGGTCTTTTCCCGACGATGCACGGGCGAGTCACTGCCCCTTCGTGTTGACTTCATTCACAGGGTGGAGTTCGAAGAGGTGTCCGGGCATCAGGTTCTTATCAAGAGGGGACCGGGAAATCGGGGTCCTTCGGAATGTGGAACCACCCACGAGGCCACGTCTGGAATGTCGTCGTGAGACCGGCCTCATCCTGAGGTGCGACCGGAAGGCCGGGAACCCCTTCCAGACAAAGCAGGGGAGTCGACCCTCCTGTCCAGATCAGGAGGGTAGAAGAGGCTCAGAGGAAGTGTTGCCAGAAAACTTCGGTGTTCCTCTCGAGGGAGACCGGGATGTCGGGGCACTTTGTGGGTCGCATCAAGGGTGACAAGTACCGTTTCGAACTCCAATTCCTAAAGTGGGACTTCTCCTGAGACGCTGTAGCGGCACAGGGCTACATCTTGCGATGACGGGGGAACCACGTGGTTTTTCTCGAGGTGTAGCAGGATTCTCGAATTACGACGGGGAATTCAGAATGCCTCTTGTGTAGGCCCAGGGAAGTCCAATCTTCCATTCGAGTTGCGAAGGAAAGCTGGGGATTTCTCTCGAGTGACTGCAGGGCCAATAGACCTCATCTAGGCTTGTGTCCAGAAGCCAGTGTTCCTCTCCAGGGGCGACAGGGATCTCGGGGTTGCATTCCAGACACACCCGGGGAGACAGGCATCCATCTCGAGTGGAAGCAAAGAACCCCGCTCTGCTCTCGAGTCGCGACGGGTATCTCTTGGAGCTCACTGGGTGGACTAAAGGGAGTCAAGCCTCCTGAGGCGTTTGGAGAGAGGTCGCGAGATTGGTCTCTAGGCCATGCAGGAGACGAAGGCCCTCATCTCGCGATGACGGGGGAGTCTTGGGGTTGTTCTCGAGCGGCGGCCCCAGTGTGCGCTTTCTCACGAGGTACGACGGCGAGGTCAGTGAGCCTCTTGTGGGGCGCCAGGGAAGTCGGGTCTCCATGCGAGTGGCGAGGGCGAGCGCGTCATTGCTCTCGAGCCATGGTAGGGTGCCGGGGACCAGCCCCGGCTGATCCAGGGTATTCGAAGGAGAGACGGCGTAGGCGAAGAACAGGAAACCACTGCTTAATTAAATGTTAATTAAGGATATAAAGAGTAATAGAATGAGGATAGCTCAGTGAGGAAATTCAGTGCAGAAAAGAGGCTGAAAAATTCAGCCAGAAGGTAAGAGAAAGAACGACATGGTGAGACCAAGTTTCGGTGAACAAGGCCCGCACTTTATTTTTCAAAGTAGTTTTTATACCTTAAGTTATGCATAGAGGATAAGGGGGAAGGCGTCGAGTCTTGCAGCAAACCAGGCTTTCTTCCTGCAAACTTATCATATGCAAAAGCTTAGGTGATTTGCATCATCTTCTGGCCCGGAGGCCTGTTAACATTTTAAGACCTTTTCTTCAGAAAACTTATTTTTCTCTAAAGGTGGTTGGTCAGGAGCCACCCTCCAAAAAAGCATTAGATAAAGTTGCATTCCTGCAGAGCAAAGGTGTGGTGGGCTATAACAAGAAAAAGAATTAACTCAAGGGTCCCAGGTTACAAACATTAAAGCTACTACTTACACCAATTATATTAATCAATACACTGCCAGGGACACAGCAGGTAAGGGATATGGAAACTTAGCAGCAAACAATGGCCCAACAAGTGAAAAACCATTCACCAATACAATTTCTAATCAATCTTGTAACTACTCAAAAGAATCTGTGTTTAGACTGTTTAGAACATCTCCTGCCTCTCACAGTTGGGAGGCTCTGAACAATCACATGTGGCCGGAAAAACCTATTCAGGCAGGCTAGAGGATTTCCAAAGGAGTTTGTAGGGTAAACACTGTCACACCCAGGAATTATTAACTGGAACTGTAAGCTAACTCTTTTTTTCAGAGAGAGGTAGTGGGGGAGAGCCCCCGTAAAGTCAGAGGTTTAGGTGAAAGCACAAGCAGAAAGTAGGCAGACTCTGGTTTTGGGGGTATATGCTCGAGAATTTCCAGGGGGACTCCTGAAGCTCGATCCCGCCTTTGCGTATGCCGAGCCTCCTTCCTCATGACCTTTGTCATGGGCGGAGTTCCTCACTGGCTCCCAGCAGTGATAGAATTCCAGTGGAGCTATTCCAGATCCTGAATGATGATGCTGTGGAAAGTGCTGCACTCAATATGCAATATGCAATATGCACTCAATATGCAATATGCCGGCTCACGGCAGTAGGGGAATCTGGCCTCGAGACGTGTTGAAGAAGGTCTCTCGAGGTCTTTCTCGGGTTGAGGCAGGACACCCTGGGGTCCCTCGACTTGTGCAGGTGACCTCAGGGGGCTTCTCATGGTGGCTCTGAGAAGTCAGGGAAACTGGAGGTGGGAGGGGCCTCTCGGCACTCCACTGGGTTTGGTGCATTGGAAGAGGGCCTCATCTCCAGTTGAGGCAGGAAACTCAGGGTTCCTCTGACTTCAGACTCCGATCGCAAGGTCCCTGCAGACTTGGGACAGGAGAGTCAGGCCTCGTCTTGGGTTGAGGCATGGAACTCCGCTTGCCTCTCGAGGTGTTCCCGGGGAGACAGGCCACTTGTCGAGCGGTATTTGGAACCTGGGGATCTTTTCCCGACGATGCACGGGCGAGTCACTGCCCCTTCGTGTTGACTTCATTCACAGGGTGGAGTTCGAAGAGGTGTCCGGGCATCGGGTTCTTATCAAGAGGGGACCGGGAAATCGGGGTCCTTCGGAATGTGGAACCACCCACGAGGCCACGTCTGGAATGTCGTCGTGAGACCGGCCTCATCCTGAGGTGCGACCGGAAGGTCGGGAACCCCTTCCAGACAAAGCAGGGGAGTCGACCCTCCTGTCCAGATCAGGAGGGTAGAAGGGGCTCAGAGGAAGTGTTGCCGGAAAACTTCGGTGTTCCTCTCGAGGGAGACCGGGATGTCGGGGCACTTTGTGGGTCGCATCAAGGGTGACAAGTACCGTTTCGAACTCCAATTCCTAAAGTGGGACTTCTCCTGAGACGCTGTAGCGACACAGGGCTGCATCTTGCGATGACGGGGGAACCTCGTGGTTTTTCTCGAGGTGTAGCAGGATTCTCGAATTACGACGGGGAATTCAGGATGCTTCTTGTGTAGGCCCAGGGAAGTCCAATCTTCCATTCGAGTTGTGAAGGAAAGCTGGGGATTGCTCTCGAGTGACTGCAGGGCCAATAGACCTCATCTAGGCTTGTGTCCAGAAGCCAGTGTTCCTCTCCAGGGGCGACAGGGATCTCGGGGTTGCATTCCAGACACACCCGGGGAGACAGGCATCCATCTCGAGTGGAAGCAAAGAACCCCGCTCTGCTCTCGAGTCGCGACGGGTATCTCTTGGAGCTCACTGGGTGGACTAAAGGGAGTCAAGCCTCCTGAGGCGTTTGGAGAGAGGTCGCGAGATTGGTCTCTAGGCCATGCAGGAGACGAAGGCCCTCATCTCGCGATGACGGGGGAGGCTCGGGGTTGTCCTCGAGCGGCGGCCCCAGTGTGCGCCTTCTCACGAGGTACGACGGCGAGGTCAGCGAGCCTCTCGTGGGGCGCCAGGGAAGTCGGGTCTCCATGCGAGTGGTGAGGGCGAGCGCGTCATTGCTCTCGAGCCATGGTAGGGTGCCGGGGACCAGCCCCGGCTGATCCAGGGTATTCGAAGGAGAGACGGCGTAGGCGAAGATCAGGAAACCACTGCTTAATTAAATGTTAATTAAGGATATAAAGAGTAATAGAATGCGGATAGCTCAGTGAGGAAATTCAGTGGCGAAAAGAGGCTGAATAATTCAGCCAGAAGGTAAGAGAAAGAACGACATGGTGAGACCAAGTTTCGGTGAACAAGGCCCGCACTTTATTTTTCAAAGTAGTTTTTATACCTCAAGTTATGCGTAGAGGATAATGGGGGAAGGGGTAGAGTCTTGCAGCAAACCAGGATTTCTTCCTGCAAACTTATCATATGCAAAAGCTTAGGTGATTTGCATCATCTTCTGGCCCGGAGGCCCGTGAACATTTTAAGACCTTTTCTTCAGAAAACTTATTTTTCTCTAAAGGTGGTTGGTCAGGAGCCACCCTCCAAAAAAGCATTAGATAAAGTTGCATTCCTACAGAGCAAAGGTGTGGTGGGCTATAACAAGAAAAAGAGTTAACTCAAGGGTCCCAGGTTACAAACATTAAAGCTACTACTTACACCAATTATATTAATCAATACACTGCCAGGGACACAGCAGGTAAGGGATATGGAAACTTAGCAGCAAACAATGGCCCAACAAGTGAAAAACCATTCACCAATACAATTTCTAATCAATCTTGTAACTACTCAAAAGAATCTGTGTTTAGACAGTTTAGAACATCTCCTGCCTCTCACAGTTGGGAGGCTCTGAACAATCACATGTGGCCGGAAAAACCTATTCAGGCAGGCTAGAGGATTTCCAAAGGAGTTTGTAGGGTAAACACTGTCACACCCAGGAATTATTAACTGGAACTGTAAGCTAACTCTTTTTTCAGAGAGAGGTAGTGGGGGAGAGCCCCCCGTAAAGTCAGAGGTTTAGGTGCAAGCACAAGCAGAAAGTAGGCAGACTCTGGTTTTAGGGGTATATGCTCGAGAATTTCCAGGGGGACTCCTGAAGCTCGATCCCGCCTTTGCGTATGCCGAGCCTCCTTCCTCATGACCTTTGTCATGGGCGGAGTTCCTCACTGGCTCCCAGCAGTGATAGAATTCCAGGGGAGCTATTCCAGATCCTGAAAGATGATGCTGTGGAAAGTGCTGCACTCAATATGCAACATGCACTCCATATGCAATATGCCGGCTCACGGCAGTAGGGGAATCTGGCCTCGAGACGTGTTGAAGAAGGTCTCTCGAGGTCTTTCTCGGGTTGAGGCAGGACACCCTGGGGTCCCTCGACTTGTGCAGGTGACCTCAGGGGGCTTCTCATGGTGGCTCTGAGAAGTCAGGGAAACTGGAGGTGGGAGGGGCCTCTCGGCACTCCACTGGGTTTGGTGCATTGGAAGAGGGCCTCATCTCCAGTTGAGGCAGGAACCTCAGGGTTCCTCTGACTTCAGACTCCGATCGCAAGGTCCCTGCAGACTTGGGACAGGAGAGTCAGGCCTCGTCTTGGGTTGAGGCATGGAACTCCGCTTGCCTCTCGAGGTGTTCCCGGGGAGACAGGCCACTTGTCGAGCGGCATTTGGAACCTGGGGGTCTTTTCCCGACGATGCATGGGCGAGTCACTGCCCCTTCGTGTTGACTTCATTCACAGGGTGGAGTTCGAAGAGGTGTCCGGGCATCGGGTTCTTATCAAGAGGGGACCGGGAAATCGGGGTCCTTCGGAATGTGGACGCACCCACGAGGCCACGTCTGGAATGTCGTCGTGAGACCGGCCTCATCCTGAGGTGCGCCCGGAGGTCGGGAACCCCTTCTAGACAAAGCAGGGGAGTCGACCCTCCTGTTCAGATCAGGAAGGTAGAAGGGGCTCTGAGGAAGTGGTGCCGGAAAACTTCGGTGTTCCTCTCGAGGGAGACCAGGATGCCGGGGAACTTTGTGGGTCGCATCAAGGGTGCCAAGTACCGTTTCGACCTCCAATACCTAACATGGGACTTCTCCTGAGACGCTGTAGCGGGAAATGGCTTCATTTGCGATGACGGGAGAACCACGTGGATTTTCAGGAGTTGCGGCGGGATTCTCGAGTTACGACGGGGAGTTCAGGATGCCTCTTGTGTTGGCCCAGGGAAGTCCAATCTTCCATTCGAGTTGCGAAGGAAAGCTGAGGATTGCTCTCGAGTGACTGCAGGGCCAATAGACCTCATCTAGGCTTGTGTCCAGAAGCAAATGTTCCTCTCCAGGGGCAACAGGGATCTCAGGGTTGCATTCCAGAAACAGCCGGGGAGACAGGCATTCATCTCGAGTGGAAGCAAAGAACCCCGCTCTGCTCTCGAGTCGCGACGGGTATCTCTTGGAGCTCACTGGGTGGACTAAAGGGAGTCAAGCCTCCTGAGGGGTTGAAGAGAGGTCGAGAGATTGGTCTCCAGGCCATACAGGCGGCGAAGGCCCTCATCTCGCGATGACGGGGGAGTCTCGGGGTTGTTCTGGAGCGGCGGCCCCAGGGTGCGGTTTCTCTCGAGGTACGACGGCGAGGTCAGTGAGCCTCTCGTGGGGCGCCAGGAAAGTCGGGTCTCCATGCGAGTGGCGAGGGGAGCGCGGCATTGCTCTCGAGTCATGGTAGGGGAATCTGGCCTCGAGACGTGTTGAAGAAGTTCTCTCGAGGTCTTTCTCGGGTTGAGGCAGGAAACCCTGGCTTCCCTCGACTTGTGCAGCTGACCTCAGGGGGCTTCTCATGGTGGCTCTGAGAAGTCAGGGAAACTGGAGGTGGGAAGGGCCTCTCGGGACTCCACTGGGTTTGGTGCATTGGAAGAGGGCCTCATCTCCAGTTGAGGCAGGATCCTCAGGGTTCTTCTGATTTCAGACTCCGATCGCAGGGTCCCTGCAGACTTGGGACAGGAGAGTCAGGCCTCGTCTTGGGTTGTGGCATGGAACTCCGCTTATCTCTCAAGGTGTCCCCGGGGAGAGAGGCCACTTGTCGAGCTGTATTTGGAACCTGGGGGTTTTTCCGGACGATGAATGTGCGAGTGAATGCCCCTTCGTGTTGACTTCATTCACAGAGTGGTGTTCGGAGAGGTGTCCGGGCATCGGGTTCTTATCAAGAGGGGACCGGGAAATCGGGGTCCTTCACTATGTGGAAGCACCCACGAGGCCACGTCTGGAATGTCTTCGTGAGACCGGCCTCATCCTGAGGTGCGACGGGAAGATCGGGAACCCCTTCCAGACAAAGCAGGGGAGTCGACCCTCCTGTCGAGATCAGGAGGGTAGAAGGGGCTCAGAGGAAGTGGTGCCGGAAAACCTCGGTGTTCCTCTCCAGGGAGACCGGAATGTGGGGGAACTTTGTGGGGCCCATCAACAGTGCCAAGTACCGTTTCGACCTTTAATTCCTAACGTGGGACGTCTTCGGAGTCGCAGTAGCGGGAAAGGGCTTCATCTTGCGATGACGGGGGAATCACCTGGTTTTTCTCGAGTTGCGGCGGGATTCTCGAGTTACGACGGGGAATTCAGGATGCCTCTTGTGTTGGCCCAGGGAAGTCCAATCTTCCATTCGAGTTGCGAAGGAAAGCTGAGGATTGCTCTCGAGTGACTGCAGGGCCAATAGACCTCATCTAGGCTTGTGTCCAGAAGGCAATGTTCTTCTCCAGGGGCGACAGGATCCTCGGGGTTGCATCCAGACGCACCCGGGAGACAGGAATTCATCTCGAGTGGAAGCAAAGAACCCCGCTCTGCTCTCAAACGCGACGGGTTTCTCTTGGAGTTCACTGGGTGGACTAAACGGATTCAAGGCTCCTGAGGCGTTTGGAGAGAGGTCGCGAGATTGGTCTCTAGGCCATGCAGGAGACGACGGCCCTCATCTCGCGATGACGGGGGAGTCTCGGGGTTGTTCTCGAGCGCGGCCCCAGGGTGCGGTTTCTCAAGGTACGACGGCGAGGTCAGTGAGCCTCTCAGGGGTCGCCATGGCGGCTGGGAACGACCATGGCGTGCGCTCCTGGGGCCCCAAGGATCGGCATCCTAGGGCGCGGTGGAAGGGGCGGACCACAGGTAAGGGAAATGGGACTGCGTGGAGCAGTCCGCCCTTGTTTCTGTGTAAAAGGGACGTGCTTTCAAGGCGTGAATGTGTCAGAATTTTAATTTAATTGGAAATCACCCAGCTCTTCAGTACACTGTCGTCACTTAGTTTAGCACAGGATAGAAACTCGGGTAAACAAAACATCTGGAGAAATGATTGTAAGTTCAGTTCAGTTCATTTCAGTTTCTCAGTCGTGCCTGACTCTTTCGGACCCCTTGGCCTGCAGGACGCCTGGCTTCTGTGTCCATCTCTAACTCCAGGGGCTTGCTCAAACTCATGTCCATCGAATCAGTGATGCCATTCAACCATCTTAGCCTCTGTCGTCCCCTTCTCCTCTGCCTTCAATCAAGACTCTCATAGACAGATATTTTAGAGTATAATTAGTGTTCATAGTTTATCTAAAAGCTCATATCACATTTAGTTTTTCGTTTTGTTCCTGTTCTTTCGAGGTACTTTCTTGTTGACAAGTTCGTGATAGATATAACGATATAGCAATGTTTACTTAGAATAAACCGAGGCACTATGAACATTTTGTGCTTAGTGTTGATGACTCTTAGACATGTCTACAGTAGAGGAGCAAAAACAAAACTACTAGATATTTCATATTGACTAGTTCCCAGTTCACGGGACTCTGACATTCCCTGAGGTCAAAGTTTTCTTGTATTGGAAGCAGTTGGGGTTGCAAGGGCTGCCTTGTCTTGAGACCATTGAACTAGGAACTCAGAACTTGAGCACTATTATCAAAAATCACAAGGCTCACACTGACACATACATCAATCCAGACAGACAAGACAAGACATCTTCCAGTTTTCCGCCTGAGATGGAAAAGATTTCTTTGAGCCGTTTTTTCTGGGGAGTGGGGGGTGGGGCTGGCGGCCAGGCAGGCTTTGGGAAGGAGCTCCTGGTTTGGAATTGCATATGAGAAGAACCTGCTTTCCGAGTTCCAAGGAATCAAGTTTCCTTGGAAACCAACTTTGTCCGGTTCTATAGAATATCATGGCCCTCCTAGGTCAGGTCATCTTTCCTTTCCGTAGCCCTCGTTGGAACCCTGAATTCTACACAGCTTGGATTGCCTCTGTGGGCTGGATGGATTGTCCTCCCGTTTCACCGGGCGGCGGGAGCGAGGTCCCAGAGGCTCTCCTGGAACCGGGCGTGGGGGCGGGGCTCACCGGGAGCCCGTGGTGAAGGTGGGCAGCGCACCGGGAGCGCGCCCGGGGCGGGGCGAAGCCGGGCGGCGCGGGGCGGGGGTCGGCTCCTGGCGGGGGTAGGGGAGGGGTTCCCCGTTGTCCTCTGGGGGGTCGCCGTGGCGGCTGGGAACGCCCATTGCGTGCGCTCCTGGGTCCCCAAGGGTCGGCATCCAGTGGGCGCGGCGGAGGGGTGCGGACCACAGGTCAGGGAACTGGGACTGCGTGGAGCAGGGAACCACGTAGTCCGCCCTCTGTTGGCACAACCTGGCGGTCGCAGAAAGGCCTCGCCTTTGGGCTCAAGGCCTTGACCGCTCCACCCCTTTGCTGAAAGGTCAGAGCCGCGCGGTTTTCCCAAGCAGCCTAGTGTCCGCTGCAAGTCCAAGGGCCAGAACCCTGAACTCTGGCCGGCTGGCCCAGCCCTGCTTCTGGCACTTTGGAGGCCAGCGGGCCCTTGACCACCTGCTGGGATGGGAAAGGGAAGGGTCCACGAATTGCACCCTAGAAACTTAGTAGGGTGCATGGGTTTCAAAACCCGGTGGCCGCCCAGGCAGAAAACAAGGGAGGAGGGCACCCTGCTGCCCTTTCATGGCAGCATCTGTGGCTGTCCTGCTGAGGGGGCCTTTCCATGGGGACCGTGTGCAGTACAAGTTTGGTGTTTTGGAACCGAATAATTAGAACGTGTAAAAATTTTCAATGATGTGGTGGTTTGATTCAAACAAAACAAAACAAACCAAAACACCAAGCTCCAAGTTTTTTGCAAATTTAGGTCTTAATATTGAAGGCCTGTTTTCCTTCCACTGTGGCATTCTACGAAGAAATGTGCGGGTTTTTTTTTTTTTTTTTAATTTGTTTTTTGTTTTTCTTTTTTTTAGAAAAGATTCCGAAAAATGAGGGAAACAGGAAACCCAGAGGTGCCCCTGTAGTTTGGCGAAGGCCTTAGGAGGTCACTTGGAAATGCTGCTGGCTGTGAGGGGGAGGGGGCAGATGTGCACAGAGCTGTGCAGGCTTGTCCTTTGCATGGATGTTCTTTGTAGAAATCCACCTCGGAGCCATCTCCTGATGTGTAAGAATTTCCCAGACAGACCTCGAGCTAAGCAATGCGTTTTTTCCTTAGGAAATGTTGGTCTTCAGCGATGTTCAAAGCCTGTGTATTTCGGCTAGACTCTGGCTTCAGGTCGGTTCCCCCAAAAGGCTCAGAAGTGACCTGAACCAAACAGTAAGTTTTCCTCCTACCTTGTTCTCCTTGTCTATGTTAAGGAAATGACATATTTGCCTGGAAATCTGCCTTTCTTCAAGATTCATGTCAATCATTTTTTAGCCCGGGATGACTCACCTGCTGCCCATGTTATCTCAATGCATGTCGTGGGTGAGGGGGTCTGGTGTCATGCTCTGAGACACTGCCTTTGTTTCCTTAGCAGACTGCTAGTGGCTGCATCACATCGGGCTAAAGACCCGAAGGGGGTACTCTTACTGCCCCCCCACCCCGCCCCAAGTCTATGTCAGCAGCTTTCTCGATCTCTTTTATCCTTCCATAACACTTGATGCCACAAAAGCTCTGAGCGATCAAGTCATATCGAATCTTCATTTCAGATTGAAGATGCATTCCATGGTATTGCCATCTTAAGTCTCTCCATCGCTATGGAATATCTGTCCATGTATTCAGGATCTTTTTCAGCCACGGTGTAGAATTTCCAGTGTGCCAGTCTTGCATCCTCGTGACATCCGTGGCAAAGCATTTGATTCATGTTGACAGTATTGAAAGGGAATTTTTTAAAAATTCCTTTTCAGATTTTTATCTGCTAGTGTACACAGGTCAAAGTGTGTACTCATTCATTTTGATCACTTTGGACAGCTTGAGAGTTGTCTTTCCTTTCTCTGCTTTCTCGTACTTTAAGAGTATCCTGGCACATACATGTTCTGCCTCACCCCTAATCTCAGTCATGTGTTCAAAGAACTTCTGTCCGTTTATTTATTTGTTTTTGGTAATATTGAATTCGTTTGGACTATGCTGGGTCTTTGCTGCTCGCTGGAAGTTGCTAGGACCTCTGGACTGCAGTCTCCCATCTCTTGCTGACCTCTTGTTGACCTCTGCAGAATCCCGGTTGGTGGGAGCTTGTTAGTTCCTTGTTCCTTACCCGGACCTCCTGTGGTAAGTGTTTTCTCTCCTCTGCGGCCTGGTAAGGGTGGGTGGTCATTGGCATCCCAAAGGTGGCTAGAAGTCAATGATTTAGGCAGGCTTGTGAATAGATATGGGAGAAGGCAACGGCACCCCACTCCAGTACTCTTGCCTGGAAAATCCCATGGACGGAAGAGCCTGGCAGGCTGCAGTCCATGGGGTCGCTCAGAGTCGGACACGACTGAGCGACTTCACTTTCACATTGCACTTTCATGCATTGGAGGAGGACATGGCAACCCACTCCAGTGTTCTTGCCTAGAGAACCCCAGGGACTGCGGGGCCTGGTGGGCTGCCGTCCATGGGGTCACACAGACTCGGACACGACTGAAACGACTTCGCAGCAGCAGCAGCAGCAGTGCATAGATATCAAAAGGGTTGAGAACAGTCAGGTAGGATCACACAAGTCACCGTGAAACAATAATACTTCTCCACTTAGCCAAAGCTAACAAAAGATTTCTGTTCTAGGTCAACCTAGAAGAGATCACGGAAGAGGTAAAGAAACTTAAAATCCATTAGCAAAGGCAGTTCAACCTCTCAAGAAACCTTGTGCTAGGCACAACACTCTTTTCTGGGGGTCCACTTTCCATACAAACTCCTTATCCCATTCTGTACCCATTCCTTTGCTTCTCCCATCCTGAAACTGCCACCTGGAAGAAAGAACGACGTCGTTTGCCTTCAGAAAATGCGATTTCATTCCACATACCTTCTTTTAATACCAAGTCATACATTTCCCTTCAGCAACCAAGAACTGACTTTTATATTGGCATTCGACAGATTGGTGAACATACCTATCAGTGATAGTAGCGCCCCCCCCCCCCAGCTCCCCCGCACACGCACACGCACACACACACACACACACACACACAGACACACACCCCCAAGATCAGAACCAAACAAAACAAAAAAAATTGCTTTCTTACGTTTCACATGTCAGGATGGTGCCCGACACTATTATTGGATAGTCAAAAATCTCTTTTGTTTCTGTGTAAAAGGGAGGTCCTTTCAAGGCGCGAATGTTTCAGAACTTTAATTTATTTGGAAATGACCCAGCTCTTCAGTACACTGTCGTCACTTAGTTTAGCACAGGATAGAAACTCGGGTAACCAAAACACCTGGAGAAACGATTGTAAGTTCAGTTCCGTTCAGTTGCTCAGTCGTGTCTGACTCTTTGGGACCCCGTGGCCTGCAGGACGCTGGGCTTCCGTGTCCATCACCAACTCCAGGGGCTTGCTCAAACTCATGTCCATCGAATCAGTGATGCCATCCAACCATCTTAGCCTCTGTCGTCCCCTTCTCCTCTGCCTTCAATCAAGACCCTCATAGGCAGATAGTGTAGAGTGTAATTAGTGTTCATACTTTATCTAAAAGCTCATATGACATTTAATTTTTCGTTTTCTTCCTGTTCTTTCGAGGTACTTTCTTGTTGACAAGCTTGTGACAGATAAAACGGTATAGCAATTTTTACCTTCGAACAAACCGAGGCACTATGAACATTTTGTGCTTCATGTTGATGACTCTTAGACATGTCTACAGTAGAGGAGCAAAACCAAAACTACTAGATATTTAATATTGACTAGTTCCCAGTTCACGGGACTCTGACATTCACTGAGGTCAATGTTTTCTTGTATTGGAAGCAGTTGGGTTGGCAAGGGCTGCCTTGTCTTGAGACCATTGAAATAAGAACTCAGAACTTGAGCACTATTATCAAAAATCACAAGGCTCACACTGACACATACATCAATCCAGACAGACAAGACAAGACATCTTCCAGTTTTCCGCCTGAGATGGAAAAGATGTCTTTGAGCCGTTTTTTTCTGGGGAGTGGGGGGTGGGGCTGGCGGCCAGGCAGGCTTTGGTAAGGAGCTAAGTGTTTGGAATTGCATATGAAAAGAACCAGCTTTCCGGGTTCCAAGGAATCAAGTTTCCTTGGAAACCAACTTTGTCCGGTTCTAGAGAATATCATGGCCCTCCTAGGTCAGGTCATCTTTCCTTTCCGTAGTCCTCGTTGGATCCCTGAATTCTAGACAGCTTGGATTGCCTCTGTGGGCTGGATGGATTGTCCTCCCGTTTCACCGGGCGGCGGGAGCGAGGTCCCAGAGGCTCTCCTGGAACCGGGCGTGGGGGCGGGGCTCACCGGGAGCCCGTGGTGAAGGTGGGCAGCGCACCGGGAGCGCGCCCGGGGCGGGGCGAAGCCGGGCGGCGCGGGTCGGGAATCGGGTCGTGGCGGGGATGGGGGGCGGTCCCAGTTGTGCTCCCGGGGGTGGCCACTGCTGCTGGAAACGCGCTGGGATCGCACCAGGGGCGGGGTGAACCCGGGCGGCGGGGGGCGGGGGTCCGGTCATGGCGGAGCGGGGGCGGGCATCCCGGTTGTGCTCTCGGAGGCCGCCACTGGGGCTGGACCCGCGCCGGGAGCGCACCCGGGGCGGGGTCAACCCGGGCGGCGCGGGTGGAGACTCCGATCGCTGTGGGTGGGGGTCGGTCCCAGTTGTGCTCCGGGGATCCCCACTGCGGCTGGGAAGGCACCGGGAGCATGGCAGGGGCGGGGCGGCGCGGGGCGGGGGTCGGCTCCTGGCGGGGGTAGGGGAGGGGTTCCCCGTTGTCCTCTCGGGGGTCGCCATGGCGGCTGGGAACGCCCATTGCGTGCGCTCCTGGGTCCCCAAGGGTCGGCATCCAGTGGGCGCGGCGGAGGGGTGCGGACCACAGGTCAGGGAACTGGGACTGCGTGGAGCAGGGAACCACGTAGTCCGCCCTCTGTTGGCACAACCTGGCGGTCGCAGAAAGGCCTCGCCTTTGGGCTCAAGGCCTTGACCGCTCCACCCCTTTGCTGAAAGGTCAGAGCCGCGCGGTTTTCCCAAGCAGCCTAGTGTCCGCTGCAAGTCCAAGGGCCAGAACCCTGAACTCTGGCCGGCTGGCCCAGCCCTGCTTCTGGCACTTTGGAGGCCAGCGGGCCCTTGACCACCTGCTGGGATGGGAAAGGGAAGGGTCCACGAATTGCACCCTAGAAACTTAGTAGGGTGCATGGGTTTCAAAACCCGGTGGCCGCCCAGGCAGAAAACAAGGGAGGAGGGCACCCTGCTGCCCTTTCATGGCAGCATCTGTGGCTGTCCTGCTGAGGGGGCCTTTCCATGGGGACCGTGTGCAGTACAAGTTTGGTGTTTTGGAACCGAATAATTAGAACGTGTAAAAATTTTCAATGATGTGGTGGTTTGATTCAAACAAAACAAAACAAACCAAAACACCAAGCTCCAAGTTTTTTGCAAATTTAGGTCTTAATATTGAAGGCCTGTTTTCCTTCCACTGTGGCATTCTACGAAGAAATGTGCGGGTTTTTTTTTTTTTTTTTTAATTTGTTTTTTGTTTTTATTTTTTTTAGAAAAGATTCCGAAAAATGAGGGAAACAGGAAACCCAGAGGTGCCCCTGTAGTTTGGCGAAGGCCTTAGGAGGTCACTTGGAAATGCTGCTGGCTGTGAGGGGGAGGGGGCAGATGTGCACAGAGCTGTGCAGGCTTGTCCTTTGCATGGATGTTCTTTGTAGAAATCCACCTCGGAGCCATCTCCTGATGTGTAAGAATTTCCCAGACAGACCTCGAGCTAAGCAATGCGTTTTTTCCTTAGGAAATGTTGGTCTTCAGCGATGTTCAAAGCCTGTGTATTTCGGCTAGACTCTGGCTTCAGGTCGGTTCCCCCAAAAGGCTCAGAAGTGACCTGAACCAAACAGTAAGTTTTCCTCCTACCTTGTTCTCCTCGTCTATGTTAAGGAAATGACATATTTGCCTGGAAATCTGCCTTTCTTCAAGATTCATGTCAATCATTTTTTAGCCCGGGATGACTCACCTGCTGCCCATGTTATCTCAATGCATGTCGTGGGTGAGGGGGTCTGGTGTCATGCTCTGAGACACTGCCTTTGTTTCCTTAGCAGACTGCTAGTGGCTGCATCACATCGGGCTAAAGACCCGAAGGGGGTACTCTTACTGCCCCCCCCACCCCGCCCCAAGTCTATGTCAGCAGCTTTCTCGATCTCTTTTATCCTTCCATAACACTTGATGCCACAAAAGCTCTGAGCGATCAAGTCATATCGAATCTTCATTTCAGATTGAAGATGCATTCCATGGTATTGCCATCTTAAGTCTCTCCATCGCTATGGAATATCTGTCCATGTATTCAGGATCTTTTTCAGCCACGGTGTAGAATTTCCAGTGTGCCAGTCTTGCATCCTCGTGACATCCGTGGCAAAGCATTTGATTCATGTTGACAGTATTGAAAGGGAATTTTTTTAAAAATTCCTTTTCAGATTTTTATCTGCTAGTGTACACAGGTCAAAGTGTGTACTCATTCATTTTGATCACTTTGGACAGCTTGAGAGTTGTCTTTCCTTTCTCTGCTTTCTCGTACTTTAAGAGTATCCTGGCACATACATGTTCTGCCTCACCCCTAATCTCAGTCATGTGTTCAAAGAACTTCTGTCCGTTTATTTATTTGTTTTTGGTAACATTGAATTCGTTTGGACTATGCTGGGTCTTTGCTGCTCGCTGGAAGTTGCTAGGACCTCTGGACTGCAGTCTTCCATCTCTTGCTGACCTCTTGTTGACCTCTGCAGAATCCCGGTTGGTGGGAGCTTGTTAGTTCCTTGTTCCTTACCCGGACCTCCTGTGGTAAGTGTTTTCTCTCCTCTGCAGCCTGGTAAGGGTGGGTGGTCATTGGCATCCCAAAGGTGGCTAGAAGTCAATGATTTAGGCAGGCTTGTGAATAGATATGGGAGAAGGCAACGGCACCCCACTCCAGTACTCTTGCCTGGAAAATCCCATGGACGGAAGAGCCTGGCAGGCTGCAGTCCATGGGGTCGCTCAGAGTCGGACACGACTGAGCGACTTCACTTTCACATTGCACTTTCATGCATTGGAGGAGGACATGGCAACCCACTCCAGTGTTCTTGCCTAGAGAACCCCAGGGACTGCGGGGCCTGGTGGGCTGCCGTCCATGGGGTCACACAGACTCGGACACGACTGAAACGACTTAGCAGCAGCAGCAGCAGCAGTGCATAGATATCAAAAGGGTTGAGAACAGTCAGGTAGGATCACACAAGTCACCGTGAAACAATAATACTTCTCCACTTAGCCAAAGCTCACAAAAGATTTCTGTTCTAGGTCAACCTAGAAGAGATCACGGAAGAGGTAAAGAAACTTAAAATCCATTAGCAAAGGCAGTTCAACCTCTCAAGAAACCTTGTGCTAGGCACAACACTCTTTTCTGGGGGTCCACTTTCCCTCCAACCTCCTTATCCCATTCTGTACCCATTCCTTTGCTTCTCCCATCCTGAAACTGCCACCTGGAAGAAAGAACGACGTCGTTTGCCTTCAGAAAATGCGATTTCATGCCACATACCTTCTTTTAATACCAAGTCATACATTTCCCTTCAGCAACCAAGAACTGACTTTTATATTGGCATTCGACAGATTGGTGAACATACCTATCAGTGATAGTAGCGGCCCCCCCCCCCCCCAGCTCCCCCGCACACGCACACGCACACACACACACACACACACACACACACACACACACACACCCCCAAGATCAGAACCAAACAAAACAAAAAAAAATTGCTTTCTTACGTTTCACATGTCAGGATGGTGCCCGACACTATTATTGGATAGTCAAAAATCTCTTTTGTTTCTGTGTAAAAGGGAGGTCCTTTCAAGGCGTGAATGTTTCAGAACTTTAATTTATTTGGAAATGACCCAGCTCTTCAGTACACTGTCGTCACTTAGTTTAGCACAGGATAGAAACTCGGGTAACCAAAACACCTGGAGAAACGATTGTAAGTTCAGTTCCGTTCAGTTGCTCAGTCGTGTCTGACTCTTTGGGACCCCGTGGCCTGCAGGACGCTGGGCTTCCGTGTCCATCACCAACTCCAGGGGCTTGCTCAAACTCATGTCCATCGAATCAGTGATGCCATCCAACCATCTTAGCCTCTGTCGTCCCCTTCTCCTCTGCCTTCAATCAAGACCCTCATAGGCAGATAGTGTAGAGTGTAATTAGTGTTCATACTTTATCTAAAAGCTCATATGACATTTAATTTTTCGTTTTCTTCCTGTTCTTTCGAGGTACTTTCTTGTTGACAAGCTTGTGACAGATAAAACGGTATAGCAATTTTTACCTTCGAACAAACCGAGGCACTATGAACATTTTGTGCTTCATGTTGATGACTCTTAGACATGTCTACAGTAGAGGAGCAAAACCAAAACTACTAGATATTTAATATTGACTAGTTCCCAGTTCACGGGACTCTGACATTCACTGAGGTCAATGTTTTCTTGTATTGGAAGCAGTTGGGTTGGCAAGGGCTGCCTTGTCTTGAGACCATTGAAATAAGAACTCAGAACTTGAGCACTATTATCAAAAATCACAAGGCTCACACTGACACATACATCAATCCAGACAGACAAGACAAGACATCTTCCAGTTTTCCGCCTGAGATGGAAAAGATGTCTTTGAGCCGTTTTTTTCTGGGGAGTGGGGGGTGGGGCTGGCGGCCAGGCAGGCTTTGGTAAGGAGCTAAGTGTTTGGAATTGCATATGAAAAGAACCAGCTTTCCGGGTTCCAAGGAATCAAGTTTCCTTGGAAACCAACTTTGTCCGGTTCTAGAGAATATCATGGCCCTCCTAGGTCAGGTCATCTTTCCTTTCCGTAGTCCTCGTTGGATCCCTGAATTCTAGACAGCTTGGATTGCCTCTGTGGGCTGGATGGATTGTCCTCCCGTTTCACCGGGCGGCGGGAGCGAGGTCCCAGAGGCTCTCCTGGAACAGGGCGTGGGGGCGGGGCTCACCGGGAGCCCGTGGTGAAGGTGGGCAGCGCACCGGGAGCGCGCCCGGGGCGGGGCGAAGCCGGGCGGCGCGGGTCGGGAATCGGGTCGTGGCGGGGATGGGGGGCGGTCCCAGTTGTGCTCCCGGGGGTGGCCACTGCTGCTGGAACCGCGCTGGGATCGCACCAGGGGCGGGGTGAACCCGGGCGGCGGGGGGCGGGGGGCGGGGGGCGGGGGTCCGGTCATGGCGGAGCGGGGGCGGGCATCCCGGTTGTGCTCTCGGAGGCCGCCACTGGGGCTGGACCCGCGCTGGGAGCGCACCCGGGGCGGGGTGAACCCGGGCGGCGCGGGTGGAGACTCCGATCGCTGTGGGTGGGGGTCGGTCCCAGTTGTGCTCCGGGGATCCCCACTGCGGCTGGGAAGGCACCGGGAGCATGGCAGGGGCGGGGCGGCGCGGGGCGGGGGTCGGCTCCTGGCGGGGGTAGGGGAGGGGTTCCCCGTTGTCCTCTGGGGGGGCGCCGTGGCGGCTGGAAACGCCCATTGCGTGCGCTCCTGGGTCCCCAAGGGTCGGCATCCAGTGGGCGCGGCGGAGGGGTGCGGACCACAGGTCAGGGAACTGGGACTGCGTGGAGCAGGGAACCACGTAGTCCGCCCTCTGTTGGCACAACCTGGCGGTCGCAGAAAGGCCTCGCCTTTGGGCTCAAGGCCTTGACCGCTCCACCCCTTTGCTGAAAGGTCAGAGCCGCGCGGTTTTCCCAAGCAGCCTAGTGTCCGCTGCAAGTCCAAGGGCCAGAACCCTGAACTCTGGCCGGCTGGCCCAGCCCTGCTTCTGGCACTTTGGAGGCCAGCGGGCCCTTGACCACCTGCTGGGATGGGAAAGGGAAGGGTCCACGAATTGCACCCTAGAAACTTAGTAGGGTGCATGGGTTTCAAAACCCGGTGGCCGCCCAGGCAGAAAACAAGGGAGGAGGGCACCCTGCTGCCCTTTCATGGCAGCATCTGTGGCTGTCCTGCTGAGGGGGCCTTTCCATGGGGACCGTGTGCAGTACAAGTTTGGTGTTTTGGAACCGAATAATTAGAACGTGTAAAAATTTTCAATGATGTGGTGGTTTGATTCAAACAAAACAAAACAAAACAAAACAAAAAACCAACCTCCAAGTTTTTTTCAAATTTAGGTCTTAATATTGAAGGCCTGTTTTCCTTCCACTGTGGCACTGTACGAAGAAATGTGCGGGGTTTTTTTTTGTTTGTTTTTTAATTTGTTTTTTGTTTTTCTTTTTTTTTAGAAAAGATTCCGAAAAATGAGGGAAACAGGAAACCCAGAGGTGCCCCTGTAGTTTGGCGAAGGCCTTAGGAGGTCACTTGGAAATGCTGCTGGCTGTGAGGGGGGGAGGGGCAGATGTGCACAGAGCTGTGCAGGCTTGTCCTTTGCATGGATGTTCTTTGTAGAAATCCACCTCGGAGCCATCTCCTGATGTGTAAGAATTTCCCAGACAGACCTCGAGCTAAGCAATGCGTTTTTTCCTTAGGAAATGTTGGTCTTCAGCGATGTTCAAAGCCTGTGTATTTCGGCTAGACTCTGGCTTCAGGTCGGTTCCCCCAAAAGGCTCAGAAGTGACCTGAACCAAACAGTAAGTTTTCCTCCTACCTTGTTCTCCTCGTCTATGTTAAGGAAATGACATATTTGCCTGGAAATCTGCCTTTCTTCAAGATTCATGTCAATCATTTTTTAGCCCGGGATGACTCACCTGCTGCCCATGTTATCTCAATGCATGTCGTGGGTGAGGGGGTCTGGTGTCATGCTCTGAGACACTGCCTTTGTTTCCTTAGCAGACTGCTAGTGGCTGCATCACATCGGGCTAAAGACCCGAAGGGGGTACTCTTACTGCCCCCCCCACCCCGCCCCAAGTCTATGTCAGCAGCTTTCTCGATCTCTTTTATCCTTCCATAACACTTGATGCCACAAAAGCTCTGAGCGATCAAGTCATATCGAATCTTCATTTCAGATTGAAGATGCATTCCATGGTATTGCCATCTTAAGTCTCTCCATCGCTATGGAATATCTGTCCATGTATTCAGGATCTTTTTCAGCCACGGTGTAGAATTTCCAGTGTGCCAGTCTTGCATCCTCGTGACATCCGTGGCAAAGCATTTGATTCATGTTGACAGTATTGAAAGGGAATTTTTTTAAAAATTCCTTTTCAGATTTTTATCTGCTAGGGTACACAGGTCAAACTGTGTACTCATTCATTTTGATCACTTTGGACAGCTTGAGAGTTGTCTTTCCTTTCTCTGCTTTCTCGTACTTTAAGAGTATCCTGGCACATACATGTTCCACCTCACCCCTAATCTCAGTCATGTGTTCAAAGAACTTCTGTCCGTTTATTTATTTGTTTTTGGTAACATTGAATTCGTTTGGACTATGCTGGGTCTTTGCTGCTCGCTGGAAGTTGCTAGGACCTCTGGACTGCAGTCTCCCATCTCTTGCTGACCTCTTGTTGACCTCTGCAGAATCCCGGTTGGTGGGAGCTTGTTAGTTCCTTGTTCCTTACCCGGACCTCCTGTGGTAAGTGTTTTTTCTCCTCTGCGGCCTGGTAAGGGTGGGTGGTCATTGGCATCCCAAAGGTGGCTAGAAGTCAATGATTTAGGCAGGCTTGTGAATAGATATGGGAGAAGGCAACGGCACCCCACTCCAGTACTCTTGCCTGGAAAATCCCATGGACGGAAGAGCCTGGCAGGCTGCAGTCCATGGGGTCGCTCAGAGTCGGACACGACTGAGCGACTTCACTTTCACATTGCACTTTCATGCATTGGAGGAGGACATGGCAACCCACTCCAGTGTTCTTGCCTAGAGAACCCCAGGGACTGCGGGGCCTGGTGGGCTGCCGTCCATGGGGTCACACAGACTCGGACACGACTGAAACGACTTAGCAGCAGCAGCAGCAGCAGTGCATAGATATCAAAAGGGTTGAGAACAGTCAGGTAGGATCACACAAGTCACCGTGAAACAATAATACTTCTCCACTTAGCCAAAGCTAACAAAAGATTTCTGTTCTAGGTCAACCTAGAAGAGATCACGGAAGAGGTAAAGAAACTTAAAATCCATTAGCAAAGGCAGTTCAACCTCTCAAGAAACCTTGTGCTAGGCACAACACTCTTTTCTGGGGGTCCACTTTCCCTCCAACCTCCTTATCCCATTCTGTACCCATTCCTTTGCTTCTCCCATCCTGAAACTGCCACCTGGAAGAAAGAACGACGTCGTTTGCCTTCAGAAAATGCGATTTCATTCCACATACCTTCTTTTAATACCAAGTCATACATTTCCCTTCAGCAACCAAGAACTGACTTTTATATTGGCATTCGACAGATTGGTGAACATACCTATCAGTGATAGTAGCGCCCCCCCCCCCCCCAGCTCCCCCGCACACGCACACGCACACACACACACACACACACACACACAGAGACACACACCCCCAAGATCAGAACCAAACCAAACAAAAAAAAATTGCTTTCTTACGTTTCACATGTCAGGATGGTGCCCGACACTATTATTGGATAGTCAAAAATCTCTTTTGTTTCTGTGTAAAAGGGAGGTCCTTTCAAGGCGCGAATGTTTCAGAACTTTAATTTATTTGGAAATGACCCAGCTCTTCAGTACACTGTCGTCACTTAGTTTAGCACAGGATAGAAACTCGGGTAACCAAAACACCTGGAGAAACGATTGTAAGTTCAGTTCCGTTCAGTTGCTCAGTCGTGTCTGACTCTTTGGGACCCCGTGGCCTGCAGGACGCTGGGCTTCCGTGTCCATCACCAACTCCAGGGGCTTGCTCAAACTCATGTCCATCGAATCAGTGATGCCATCCAACCATCTTAGCCTCTGTCGTCCCCTTCTCCTCTGCCTTCAATCAAGACCCTCATAGGCAGATAGTGTAGAGTGTAATTAGTGTTCATACTTTATCTAAAAGCTCATATGACATTTAATTTTTCGTTTTCTTCCTGTTCTTTCGAGGTACTTTCTTGTTGACAAGCTTGTGACAGATAAAACGGTATAGCAATTTTTACCTTCGAACAAACCGAGGCACTATGAACATTTTGTGCTTCATGTTGATGACTCTTAGACATGTCTACAGTAGAGGAGCAAAACCAAAACTACTAGATATTTAATATTGACTAGTTCCCAGTTCACGGGACTCTGACATTCACTGAGGTCAATGTTTTCTTGTATTGGAAGCAGTTGGGTTGGCAAGGGCTGCCTTGTCTTGAGACCATTGAAATAAGAACTCAGAACTTGAGCACTATTATCAAAAATCACAAGGCTCACACTGACACATACATCAATCCAGACAGACAAGACAAGACATCTTCCAGTTTTCCGCCTGAGATGGAAAAGATGTCTTTGAGCCGTTTTTTCTGGGGAGTGGGGGGTGGGGCTGGCGGCCAGGCAGGCTTTGGTAAGGAGCTAAGTGTTTGGAATTGCATATGAAAAGAACCAGCTTTCCGGGTTCCAAGGAATCAAGTTTCCTTGGAAACCAACTTTGTCCGGTTCTAGAGAATATCATGGCCCTCCTAGGTCAGGTCATCTTTCCTTTCCGTAGTCCTCGTTGGATCCCTGAATTCTAGACAGCTTGGATTGCCTCTGTGGGCTGGATGGATTGTCCTCCCGTTTCACCGGGCGGCGGGAGCGAGGTCCCAGAGGCTCTCCTGGAACCGGGCGTGGGGGCGGGGCTCACCGGGAGCCCGTGGTGAAGGTGGGCAGCGCACCGGGAGCGCGCCCGGGGCGGGGCGAAGCCGGGCGGCGCGGGTCGGGAATCGGGTCGTGGCGGGGATGGGGGGCGGTCCCAGTTGTGCTCCCGGGGGTGGCCACTGCTGCTGGAAACGCGCTGGGATCGCACCAGGGGCGGGGTGAACCCGGGCGGCGGGGGGCGGGGGTCCGGTCATGGCGGAGCGGGGGCGGGCATCCCGGTTGTGCTCTCGGAGGCCGCCACTGGGGCTGGACCCGCGCCGGGAGCGCACCCGGGGCGGGGTCAACCCGGGCGGCGCGGGTGGAGACTCCGATCGCTGTGGGTGGGGGTCGGTCCCAGTTGTGCTCCGGGGATCCCCACTGCGGCTGGGAAGGCACCGGGAGCATGGCAGGGGCGGGGCGGCGCGGGGCGGGGGTCGGCTCCTGGCGGGGGTAGGGGAGGGGTTCCCCGTTGTCCTCTCGGGGGTCGCCATGGCGGCTGGGAACGCCCATTGCGTGCGCTCCTGGGTCCCCAAGGGTCGGCATCCAGTGGGCGCGGCGGAGGGGTGCGGACCACAGGTCAGGGAACTGGGACTGCGTGGAGCAGGGAACCACGTAGTCCGCCCTCTGTTGGCACAACCTGGCGGTCGCAGAAAGGCCTCGCCTTTGGGCTCAAGGCCTTGACCGCTCCACCCCTTTGCTGAAAGGTCAGAGCCGCGCGGTTTTCCCAAGCAGCCTAGTGTCCGCTGCAAGTCCAAGGGCCAGAACCCTGAACTCTGGCCGGCTGGCCCAGCCCTGCTTCTGGCACTTTGGAGGCCAGCGGGCCCTTGACCACCTGCTGGGATGGGAAAGGGAAGGGTCCACGAATTGCACCCTAGAAACTTAGTAGGGTGCATGGGTTTCAAAACCCGGTGGCCGCCCAGGCAGAAAACAAGGGAGGAGGGCACCCTGCTGCCCTTTCATGGCAGCATCTGTGGCTGTCCTGCTGAGGGGGCCTTTCCATGGGGACCGTGTGCAGTACAAGTTTGGTGTTTTGGAACCGAATAATTAGAACGTGTAAAAATTTTCAATGATGTGGTGGTTTGATTCAAACAAAACAAAACAAACCAAAACACCAAGCTCCAAGTTTTTTGCAAATTTAGGTCTTAATATTGAAGGCCTGTTTTCCTTCCACTGTGGCATTCTACGAAGAAATGTGCGGGTTTTTTTTTTTTTTTTTAATTTGTTTTTTGTTTTTCTTTTTTTAGAAAAGATTCCGAAAAATGAGGGAAACAGGAAACCCAGAGGTGCCCCTGTAGTTTGGCGAAGGCCTTAGGAGGTCACTTGGAAATGCTGCTGGCTGTGAGGGGGAGGGGGCAGATGTGCACAGAGCTGTGCAGGCTTGTCCTTTGCATGGATGTTCTTTGTAGAAATCCACCTCGGAGCCATCTCCTGATGTGTAAGAATTTCCCAGACAGACCTCGAGCTAAGCAATGCGTTTTTTCCTTAGGAAATGTTGGTCTTCAGCGATGTTCAAAGCCTGTGTATTTCGGCTAGACTCTGGCTTCAGGTCGGTTCCCCCAAAAGGCTCAGAAGTGACCTGAACCAAACAGTAAGTTTTCCTCCTACCTTGTTCTCCTCGTCTATGTTAAGGAAATGACATATTTGCCTGGAAATCTGCCTTTCTTCAAGATTCATGTCAATCATTTTTTAGCCCGGGATGACTCACCTGCTGCCCATGTTATCTCAATGCATGTCGTGGGTGAGGGGGTCTGGTGTCATGCTCTGAGACACTGCCTTTGTTTCCTTAGCAGACTGCTAGTGGCTGCATCACATCGGGCTAAAGACCCGAAGGGGGTACTCTTACTGCCCCCCCACCCCGCCCCAAGTCTATGTCAGCAGCTTTCTCGATCTCTTTTATCCTTCCATAACACTTGATGACACAAAAGCTCTGAGCGATCAAGTCATATCGAATCTTCATTTCAGATTGAAGATGCATTCCATGGTATTGCCATCTTAAGTCTCTCCATCGCTATGGAATATCTGTCCATGTATTCAGGATCTTTTTCAGCCACGGTGTAGAATTTCCAGTGTGCCAGTCTTGCATCCTCGTGACATCCGTGGCAAAGCATTTGATTCATGTTGACAGTATTGAAAGGGAATTTTTTAAAAATTCCTTTTCAGATTTTTATCTGCTAGTGTACACAGGTCAAACTGTGTACTCATTCATTTTGATCACTTTGGACAGCTTGAGAGTTGTCTTTCCTTTCTCTGCTTTCTCGTACTTTAAGAGTATCCTGGCACATACATGTTCTGCCTCACCCCTAATCTCAGTCATGTGTTCAAAGAACTTCTGTCCGTTTATTTATTTGTTTTTGGTAACATTGAATTCGTTTGGACTATGCTGGGTCTTTGCTGCTCGCTGGAAGTTGCTAGGACCTCTGGACTGCAGTCTCCCATCTCTTGCTGACCTCTTGTTGACCTCTGCAGAATCCCGGTTGGTGGGAGCTTGTTAGTTCCTTGTTCCTTACCCGGACCTCCTGTGGTAAGTGTTTTCTCTCCTCTGCGGCCTGGTAAGGGTGGGTGGTCATTGGCATCCCAAAGGTGGCTAGAAGTCAATGATTTAGGCAGGCTTGTGAATAGATATGGGAGAAGGCAACGGCACCCCACTCCAGTACTCTTGCCTGGAAAATCCCATGGACGGAAGAGCCTGGCAGGCTGCAGTCCATGGGGTCGCTCAGAGTCGGACACGACTGAGCGACTTCACTTTCACATTGCACTTTCATGCATTGGAGGAGGACATGGCAACCCACTCCAGTGTTCTTGCCTAGAGAACCCCAGGGACTGCGGGGCCTGGTGGGCTGCCGTCCATGGGGTCACACAGACTCGGACACGACTGAAACGACTTAGCAGCAGCAGCAGCAGCAGTGCATAGATATCAAAAGGGTTGAGAACAGTCAGGTAGGATCACACAAGTCACCGTGAAACAATACTTCTCCACTTAGCCAAAGCTAACAAAAGATTTCTGTTCTAGGTCAACCTAGAAGAGATCACGGAAGAGGTAAAGAAACTTAACATCCATTAGCAAAGGCAGTTCAACCTCTCAAGAAACCTTGTGCTAGGCACAACACTCTTTTCTGGGGGTCCACTTTCCCTCGAACCTCCTTATCCCATTCTGTACCCATTCCTTTGCTTCTCCCATCCTGAAACTGCCACCTGGAAGAAAGAACGACGTCGTTTGCCTTCAGAAAATGCGATTTCATGCCACATACCTTCTTTTAATACCAAGTCATACATTTCCCTTCAGCAACCAAGAACTGACTTTTATATTGGCATTCGACAGATTGGTGAACATACCTATCAGTGATAGTAGCGGCCCCCCCCCCCAGCTCCCCCGCACACGCACACACACACACACACACACACACACGCACACAGACACACCCCCCAAGATCAGAACCAAACCAAACAAAAAAATTGCTTTCTTACGTTTCACATGTCAGGATGGTGCCAGACACTATTATTGGATAGTCAAAAATCTCTTTTGTTTCTGTGTAAAAGGGAGGTCCTTTCAAGGCGTGAATGTTTCAGAACTTTAATTTATTTGGAAATGACCCAGCTCTTCAGTACACTGTTGTCACTTAGTTTAGCAGAGGATAGAAACTCGGGTAACCAAAACACCTGGAGAAACGATTGTAAGTTCAGTTCCGTTCAGTTGCTCAGTCGTGTCTGACTCTTTGGGACCCCGTGGCCTGCAGGACGCTGGGCTTCCGTGTCCATCACCAACTCCAGGGGCTTGCTCAAACTCATGTCCATCGAATCAGTGATGCCATCCAACCATCTTAGCCTCTGTCGTCCCCTTCTCCTCTGCCTTCAATCAAGACCTCATAGGCAGATATTTTAGAGTGTAATTAGTGTTCATAGTTTATCTAAAAGCTCATATGACATTTAATTTTTCGTTTTCTTCCTGTTCTTTCGAGGTACTTT